>NW_026138119.1:710000-815000 GCF_025592945.1 Manacus candei | reverse complement strand
CATCAGGACAATTAAAATGAATTGCACCTAAATGCACACATAACAAGTCCGTTTATTCTTTGCTCCATACTGGCATACTTCACACACCTTCAAAACTTACTTCCAAGTCTATCTTACCCAGAATTTCAGTGTACAGAGGTGTGGTGGCACTGATACCACATCCTGACATGGGAATGCCTGGGCACAGGTTTCACAGGACAATGAAATCCTTTGGAAAGCACAATTACAGTAGGAATGCTGCCTCAGCTCAGTGACTGCAAAGACTGCAATTAGCCAGGACCAGAGCCAGATCCCCCTTCCATATATATCACCTGGTACCACAGGGATGCAGGCTGGGGAGGGCATTGCAATCCCAGCAACAGAGAGCCAGCAGTGAGGCCAGAGAGGGCAGGAGTGACTCCCACGTCAATTTTAATGTATTTTAATCCCTGGATGGAAACCGAGGGCTCCGTGCTCTTAACTTCCATTTCAGCATTTAACTGGTCCCTCAAAGGGGCTTCTCTCTGCCCAGCAAACCCCACAGAATATGCAGGGGCAAAGGAACAGTTAAGTGACTGATCAGGAACCAAAATGATCACAGCTTTGACAGAACCAACCTGGCATTCCCAAGAGAGGGGTCTTCTCTGAACTGCACCTCAGCCATCAGCACGACTCGTGCTAACCATGTATTATGAAAGATGATTTACTTTAGACAGTGGCAACTTTTCAGCTAAGAATCTTCAGCTTAACAAAAGCATTACTGCAATCACCCCTGTACAGCAGAGCACGTGATGCTACACACAAGAAGGAGTTCTGAAACCCCACATCATGAGTGACACATGTCACCAGAGCCGAGAGTCCCGGTGTTAGGGGAGATTCACCTCCCCACTTCCCCAGCTGGGTGAGAACTGCCCCAGGGAGCTGCCAGGCACCAAAGGGAAAGCAGATCCCATCACACGTGCCTGGACACCTGCAGTGAAGACCTTAAACTGGGCTGAGCAAAAGCAGCAGCCTCTGTTCACAAAAACCCACTCTGAGGCTGCTCACCCTGACTGGCACCCCTGGTCCTGCCCATTGTCCTCTGCTGCCAGACGGCTGCACAGAGGCACAGTGACCACACAAAGCAGCACAGTGACCACAGGGGGCTGCACAGTGACCACGGGGGGCTGCGCAGTGACCACGGGGGGCTGCGCAGTGACCACGGGGGGCTGCACAGTGACCACGGGGGGCTGCACAGTGACCACGGGGGGCTGCACAGTGACCACGGGGGGCTGCACAGTGACCACGGGGGGCTGCACAGTGACCACAGGGGGCTGCGCAGTGACCACAGGGGGCTGCACACTGACCCTGCTGAAGCAGTGCACTGACCACACAAAGCAGCACAGTGACCCGGCTCCACACCGGGCAGAGCCGCTGCTGGAGCTCCGGCAGCTCCCTGAGGACACTCCAGCAAACTGAAATCCAGATGAAATGCAACCAAAAACCAAGGGGAAGGACTGCTTCGATTTCAGTAGAACACAAATCTCCTCCCCCCGTGGCCCAGGGCACAGGGGGGCTCAGCACCACTGCCCAGCACAGCCACTGCAGGAGCTTCCCTGCACAAATCCAGGGTCGGCCTGAGGAGACAAGGCTCAGGGAAACCTCAGTGCCCCCTGCAACTGTCTGAGAGGAGGGGAGAGCAGGGGGGGACTGGTATCTTCTCCCAGGCAACCAGTAACAGGATGAGAGGAAAGGGTCTCAAGTTGCACCACAGGAGGTTTAGGTTAGAAACAAATTCTTCTAGAAAGGGTTGTAAAGCACTGGCACAGCTGCCCCGGGCTGCGGTGGAACCCCCGTCCCTGGAGGGGTTTAAAGGATGTGGCACTTGGGGACACGGGTCAGTGGTGAGCATGGAGGTGGTGCTGGGCTGATGGCTGGACATGATGATCTTAAAGGTCTTTTCAAACCTTAATGATTCCATGATTCCAAATATTGAACCTGCATTTTTATATCACATACATTAACATATATATTATATTACACGAGTGATAACACTATAAAAATCTTTATATCAAGTGTCTTACTAGAGTGCAGGTGGTATTTAAACTACTACAACTGGCAGAATAAGCCAATGCTTTAAAAACAACCCCTATGCAAACTTATTTCAGATTCAAATGAGGATCATTCAACTCAGCTTAGGGGCAAAACATTTAAATAAAAAAATGCTTTTTTTCCACACAGAGATCTTAATCCTGGATTAATTATTTTACACATTTTCCATATTAATTAAAGCAGTATTGCTTCTTCTTAAGTTCTTTATCTACTTTCTTTGAGTAAAACTATTTAATACTGGGGATTGTGCAAAACATTTGTTCATGATTATGCAGCATACAGTCAAACAAGACTGAAACAAGAGCAGCATGCAAAAATGTATTTAAGGACTATCATCCCAAAATGCTGCTAAAAGCTATTAACCAGTACGTGTTAATTGCCACAGCATTCATATTAATTTTCACTTCGGGCCCGACATTGTGGAATATTTCCCCTGATACATTTTAAACAAAGTTTAATTTAAGGAACTGCTTCTATCAACACTTACGAAAATTAACAGCCTAGCAATTAGCACTCATGAATTATCCCTTCCCCCATGCTTGCTACAGCATCATTTTTAAAACAGTTGCTACAAGAGAAATTGTTGGTTTTTAACCCATTACCAAAATTAGCCACCAGAAACCTTGTAGCAATACATTCCTCACAACAGGATTTTTAGCATCTGTCCAGTCAAAAATTACATGGACCAATTTTTTTTTTTAAATTATCTCCAGTAGTCAAGCAAACCTACAGAACTCCATAAGTTCAGAAAAGCCAGACTTTCTTCCAACTCCATTTGCAACTAGCCATGAAAGTAGAAATTTTAAAGAATTAAAGGTTCTTTTCATACAATATTCCTAGAAAGAGTTTACAGGATTTATTAACCAAGATGTACAACCCATGTGCTTTACAAAACATGCAAACAGGTCCAGGGCTGAGGTTTACTTTAACTATTTTAAGGAAAAACTTGAAGAAAGAGTGAAGAGTAGTTACTGTGTGCTTTTTTATTTTACTGTGGCTTTTGTTATTTACTCTATGTATGGCTTTAGTTAAGAGCTGAAGTTTTACAACGTACAGGAATCCACAGATCTGTCCTGAGTAGTGGTGAGGCAAATTGTGTGAATTTTTGAGCTGCTTAGAATGCCTCCATTGTAGTTGCATTTCATAAGAAATATTCTCTACTGTTTTGATAATGGATGAACTGATCAGGACAGGAAGAAATTAGAGTGCTTTAAAATTTTACTATTTCATAAAATCACAGAAGTGGTTATGAAAAAGACACTAAATCTGGCAGAAAACACCTGCAGGATGTAAGCACTGACTACACTGTCCTGGTTGCTATCACAGCTCACAGGGTGTTCTGATTTGAACTGGAAAGCTGAAAACAACTCATCAGATGTTGGGGGGCAGGGAGGAAGGCCCCTGAGGAGGGTTTGCTCTACTTCAGGTCAGTCAGGGACCCGAGTTAGTGGTAAGTGAAAGCAGTGGAACCAGCCAGCACGAGGAGCACAGACAGGGACAAAGAGCTGGACACAGCAACACTGAGCTCTGCTCCTGCTTCACCCACACACCAAAAATGAGAGTTACTGAACACCCTGGAACCTGCACTACCAAACCCAACTGTGCATAAACCAAGGGCCTGCTTACAGCTGTAAAGATTTCAGAGCCACTGTGATCCCCTGAGTAAATACATAATTAAGTAGGGTGTTTTTAAGACATGTTTAATTAGGCCCCCAGCCCCTCCTCACCCCCCCCGCCTCTCCCCAATTATGGATCATTTCCCCCAGAGATATGTAGCTCTGTTAATTATGTAAATAAGTCATGGACTATTCCCTGAAAGAATTGTATTTCTGTGAAAAACTGCTCATCTACTATCAATAAAAATAAATATGAGACCTACAATATTCCATTAAAAATAATTTTTAAAATCTCAATGTTTTTGGTTCTGTATTAATGTCTGAAAATACTGCAGAACTGAAGTAAAATAACTCACAATTGTACTATGTTTCTTCTCTATCTCAGATGATCAACCAGGTATTTAAATTAGACAATACATACAGAAGTATAGCAAATAAATTTTGTAAGCAAACTATTGACACACTTAACCAGAGTAATATAAACTATGGTGTGAAAATCACTACAGTGAGATTATACTCCAACAAAATGCCCATTCAAGTATTTTGGAACGTGGAGAAGGTATTTTGATTTGTAGATCACAAATTGAGTGACATTGAGGTATCTCATTAATATCTCAAACTAACATGTAGATTGCAACTCCCTTCCAATGGACTAAACACCTGCTAAAAGTATCTGATTTGAATACAGGAAAATTAAGGTGTTCATTATAGTCAACTACAATTTCTATTAACACAGTACAAATTAGCTTGGACTGCCAAAGAGAGAAGGAAAAATGCCTCAAAATTCCTCAGGTTTCCAAGAAACAAGACTTGGACATGACTGAATTACAATAGAATTCTCTTAATACAGAAGTATTTTATTTTTACTTCCTCTGTGCACACCTGCTGGAAGTACAATTAAATGCTTGCCCAACTGAAATTTTGTGGCACAAGAACAGCAAAACTGGAGTTTAGAAAAACAGTCTCTCATTGCTGTCAGCATGAGAGTGCTGCTCTCACCCACCAGTGTGGCCAGGAATTGTGAAAACCTTAGTCAGCACTAACTGCTATATGCTAATAAGTACAAAATCACAATAGAGGACCTTTTGCTACATGGACTTCATAGTTCAAAGGTTACCATTTCCCAAATATTCCAGATGCTCCTAGATATTCCAGCGGAATTACAGATCTGACTTTCCACCTCAAGAATATTCAACAGAATATAAAATTCTTCCATCACAATGGTAATGAAGCTCAAACTTCATCCTCCCACAGGAGATTCCACAAACAAATCCAGCAGAAAACAGATCTGTGCAGTATTTATAATTGTTTTGTAACAATACGACACTGATCCATCACACCAACGTTTATATTTCAGTTTCTGGAGCTGATGACAGAGAAAAATATTTCACAATATGGAGTACAGGGAAGATACTTATCCACTACTGAGTGATATCAGACCCATCTCCTGAACTGGATGTGGCCAAGGAATGAACTGACCTACCAGGTTTACAGCCCATCTCCTCCCCGTGTTACACAAATGAGCTCTCGTGCAGAAACACATCGATTAGTGCTTCCTTCTGCCCCAGACAGTGACCTATTGATGCTTCAGTTTTCCACCCTCAAAATAGACAGAGGCTTTTCCCACTCTCACTGGAGCACTTTGAGGATGAAGACACAAATCATGGAATATCCAGCAAGTGCTCTGATGTGGATAGCCAGAACAGGTTTGTTTAAATGCCAAATAACCAACCATTTATACAAGGGTCTCACCATCAGCTGTAGAGAGATGTCCCATGACTCTGCCACACTAAAGGTGCACCTCACTAACCTGCTGGAGAAGGGAACAGCAAGGCAAGGAAGCCTAATGCTAAGGCCAGAATTTTGTAATGGAAAGGGGAGAAATGGTCCCACCAAACCTGGAGCTGTTACATTTGCACAGTCCCAGATAACCACCTGCAATACCTGATGGGCTGCTATGAAGCCTAATTAGAGTTTGCACAAGTCAGTGCACAGGGCACTGCCCCAGGCCTGGCACTGTCAGGGCAGGGGGCCCTGGACCTGAGATCAAACCACCCGGGCCACTGACCTTGCCGTCGAATTTTGAGTACTCGTTGAAGGGGTTGTTGAGCTGCAGTGGGCACTGCTCCAGCCGCACAGACAGGATGGATTGCTTCCCAGAGCACGGGGATCTCACTCGGAAATTCTTTTTTTCAAACAGGGAGCTCAGCTCCTCGGCTGCAGATCAGAAAAGAGATTAGAGGCGCTGCATGAGGGGATGCACAGAGGCTGCTCTTACCACAGAGAGATAATATCATAAAAGGGAGCACAAAATAAAATATATAAAACAACAAATGCTTCAGCAGGGCAGGATCTACCACCATTCTTTCATAGCCCAAAGATATGAAACCATTAAGAAGTTTGAACAATGCTATTGTTTAGGTTGAGGAAAAGATGAATTTTTCCCATACAGAGAATAGAACAGACCAGTATAAGTTCCATTTGAGTCAAGATAAAAATCAAGAGAATGACACATTCCTTGTCTTTCTGCTTGCCTACCTCTTCCTAAATGAATAGGAAATACTCTGGAAAAGAACTGCTGACACATCTATAACACACCAGGCAAAAGCAGTTCAAACTGGGCCTGTAACATGTGACATTGGCCACACCACAGGACAGGATCACACTGCCCCACAATGCACTATAATGTCACTGTGCTGCCAGCACCAGGCTGGGCACTGCACCTCAGCCAAACCAACCATTTCTGCAGATTTTACTTCTCATGGTAGATTGGATATGGCCTCCCCTTATCAAACCTGAAACCACCATTCCAGACCAGCAGTCTGAACAATAAAACCAAAAAAAGCTTTCTAAAAACAAAGGGGATGTGAGTTCATGAGTTTTTTGTGTGGTCTGTGAAGGCTCATAAAATTCTTGGACAAGTTGAATTTCCAGCAACAACTTAATTCCAAATTTACAGGCATACTTTCAAAAAACCCTAAAAATTAGGGCTTCTTATGTTACATGGCCACTCTAAAATCAGGACAGAGCCTGGGGTGGTTCAGCACATCAGTACCAGCAGGTCTCATCTGCAAGGGACTGGGACTGAACCTGGACAAGGTTTCCTACATCTGCTCCAGGAACCAAGAGCCCCCAACCTCCATCAATCACTGCCTGAGAACCAACACCAGCTCGCCCAGCCCGACCCTCCTGCACTTGGATTCCCTCACAGCTCACAGATTTTCATCCTGCTGCTCCAGGGAAACCACAGAACACGTGGAGTTGGAAGGGACCCGCTCCCAAGGTGGAATGACCTGGGAATTGGTCTGCAGGGAGTTGGTTTATTTCTTAGAGTTGTCAAATGATAACTACTCAAAAGCTCAGTTTATTTTTATCAGCAGATTGCCTGAAAATTCAGGCAGTTGGCAGAGGTGCTAAATACTGGCACTGAGAGATCCCCAACGGGCTTGTGAGAGGCTGCAATTAACCAAAAAAGCTTTATTTAATCCCTTTAAATGTGGCCACTTTTACCCTGTTGGGTTGGGGTTTTTTGGTAACAAGCTCTAATACCTATTTGTTTTGTTTTGGTTTTTTTTTTAAATCTCAATTATCATTATGCTGGAGTATTATCTTCAACTGATATTTTTTGGGCATTTGGAAAGGACCTTGGAACCCATTATAATGCATTGTTTTACTGGTTCAAGTGTAAAAGCAAGCTTTTTATCTTCTGTCTCTAAGGAAATTTCAGTCTATGCTATATGGAATTTCCAGCTTTGGTGAGTGTGTTGGCTACAGGAGCTACTCTGTACAGGCTGAGTGCAAGGCTTTGGAAAGATTCCCTCGATACACTGTTAATTTGCATTTTATATGCTCTGAAATGAACCTACGTCAGATATAAATGCAATGCCTTTCATCTGAAAATACACAGTGCTTTATAAAAAGGAGTAACCTTTGCATGCATATCTGTATTTGGTTTACATTTCAAGAGGATGGTGCCAGACTCTTTTTGGTGGTGCCCAGCAACAGGACAAGGAGAAAAGGCCACAAACTAAACCACAGGAAGTTCCACCTCAACATGAGGAAGAACTTCTTTCCCTGGAGGGTGGCAGAGCTGGAACAGGTGCCCAGGGAGGGTGTGGAGTCTCCCTCTCCGGAGACATTCCAAACCCATCTGCACACCTTCCTGTGTCACCTGCTCTGGTGACTCTGCCTTCCAGGGTGTTGGACTGGCTGATCTCCAGAGATCCCTTCCAGCTCCAGCTATTCTGTGATTCAGGACCCAGATTCTTTACTGACACGGTTTGATCTCTTCACTGCATGAAGCCAAAACATTCTTTCTGTTTTACTGAAAAACTGATGCACGGGAAGGTGACAGGATCTGGGGCACAGCAGAACAGTCACCCTCCCTGAAATGTCCCTGGATGTGATAACCCCCCTGACCAACTCCAAAGGCACGGAGGCTTTCTTTTCCAATCCACACACCACTGCCACCTTATCCTTCTCACCCACCCTGGCACAACAGTCAGCCTGTCTCATGGCACAGGCAAACACAGGAGCAGTAGATAAATAGTCTTTTTTCCTCCTCATTACCACATACAAAATTACTGGTCTCTCACTTCCCTTAACCCCGGTTTGGGTACTTTTGTTTCTGAACACAGTAATAAGAAATAGGAATCACAAAAAATACTCAGTTGCCAGATGGCTCCAATGATGGCCACACACCCCACTGTAGGAGAGCAAGAATGCTTGTGAGACTTTCTCCCTACAGTGAGGCATCCCCACAACAAGTGACACATGACATAACAGCATCCTTTTGGTTTGCACACTGTCAACCACAGGCTCAACTCTGCCTAAAGCACAGGTGAACTCGGTCACAGCCACATCTCCCCTCTGAGAACAGCTCTGTCTGTTGTTTTCACACGTATTTTTCCATAACCCCAAACTCAAGGAGCCAAGTGGACAATGCCTCTCTCACACACACATGGTGAAGAGGAAGCTGCAGTGAATACCCTTTAGGGCTCCTCTTTCTCCAGCCCTCTTCCTGCAGTGTTGTTGTTCATGCAGATCTCAGTGGCTAAGCAGGGAAGGACAATCTGCTCTGCCAACAGACCCCGAGTGCCTGGAGTTTCTACATAACTTATTTTTTTATTTAAATCTGTTCTGCAGCAGGCAGGCACTGCAACCCCAGCACATGCCTCAGAGGGGACAACTCTCACTGCTGGGGCCAGATGATGTCTGTCTGCAGGGCAGCACATAAAGGAATGAGATGTGATGGAGAAGCCCACAGGAATGGGATGACACGAGGGGCAAAGACTCTGCAGGAACCTGAGTGTGAGTCAGGTCAGTGTGCAGGGACAGCAACCAGGATAGAGGGAAAGAGAGAATTGCATCATCATTGGGCAAATGCTATAAAATATTGAGCAAAGAGTTGGAGGTTATGGTAGATTAACCTTTAAAACCTACAACTCTGCTCACAGAAGGAGAAAGGCAAAAACATTTCAGAATGCATTAACAGGGGTATCCACCACAGCTGAACACTGAATTAAGGATTAGTGCAACTGTGCTGCTCATGTGAGCAGCTTTGTTCACTCCTCTGAAAAAGATATTATAGTGCTGGAGAAGGTTCTGCAAATGACAGCCAGGGAGATATGAGGATTTAGGCAAAAAAAGGAGATTATAGAGGGACCTCATTAAGATATACACAAATTTTGAAAGAAGTAGGCATGACAGACCATACAAAGGTTTCAATGTGTGTCAAACACAACAGAAATAGAGACTAGCCTGAGCTCTAAAATAGGAGAATTCAGACAGATTTTTAATTTCATATATTACAGTTTAAACTATGTAGAACATCCAGTCACAAATACTTAATTATATAATTAAAAAAAAAGAATCGAATATTTTTTGAGAAATCACTGATAATAGTTTTACCAAGGAAAGGCCAGATAAGCTAAGGCAGCATTTACTATGCTTGCATTTAAGTAGATCATATATACACTCGTTATTTCTACGGATTTTCACCCTATCTGAAAAAGTAACTACAAAAATATTCCATAGAAATAAACTCCACAAAATCCTTCATCGCACCCTGTGCACCAACACCACTGGGAATGGCTGGAAAGCCACCCGGAGATGCTGATCCTGCACTTGGAATGCTGACACCTGCCAAGCACTGCCCCTGGAGCAGAGTCCTGTCCCCTCACTGCCAGGTGACACCGAGGGCTCTGCCACCCCCAGGTCCCCTCCCTGGGCCAGCAGATGATGTGAGGGATGAGAGGGAGCACAAACCCCGGGGTTACACCTCAGAGTGCCAGAGCCAAAGCAGCCACTCCAAGTACTTCAGACCAAACTGGGTTTCAAACACTTTCTCCTTCCCTTTCCTTTGTTAACACTGTGGAACGTCCTGGTCCCAGTGCCAGCCCCCGGAGAACACCCCAGGAACTGGGATCTCCTGTGCTTGGAAAGCTTCAGGGAAAACTACACACTGCACACGTGGCACCCACTGAAGGCAGAAATAAAACCAGTAGCAAAATAGAAGACCTTTTCTTTTACCTGAGCAAGAAGTATTTCTGTCTTTCCATTGAACGTTTTTGCATTTTATTTGATTTTGTCTCTCTTTCCGCAGACGTTCTAGTCTCTGAGCTTGAAAAGAAATATTACAACTATAAGTTTGTCAATGAAAGTTTACTATAAACAAAGACATAATTAACTACCTTTATATGAATAAAGATGTTTTATACTGCATATGTAGGGGAAAAAGTCATAAAATTTTAAAGGTGGCACCCCTGAAAAGCAAATACCAACAAAAACATGAAAATGTTCTTGATTTATAATTGAAATTAGAGGATATAAAACATTAATAGAGATCATAAAGATAGTATTAACATGGAAGAGAATAATAAAATGTGAAAACTTCTGTGATTAATATGACATTTCATTATATAAATCATTAATAACGGTCTTAAAGGAATTTTAATGCACAAATGAACTGAAGTGAATATTACATTACAGGAATAAAATTACTGTTATGAATTACTCTACCCGTTTCAAAAATTAAAGATAAATGAACTCAGACTAGACTATTAAAGTTTTAAATATAAAATCCTTTATCTAAAAATCATGAAAATTATAAAATGTCAAAGCGATATAAATTAGCACAGCTTTTTCTTCAGTGGGCTGAAACAGTTTATAGGTAGTAAAATAAATGATTTGTATCTTCACAACATTAGTCAAATCCTAAAATGAATATAATATTTCTTTACATATATTTTGACTCCATCTTCAAAATATGGTTGGAAGAAAAGCCCCAAATAGTTCTGACACCAAAGAACTTGCAGCCCACAGTACCAGACAACAACTTCAATCACCTTCTTGTTAACAGCAAGAGCTTCCTTGGGGAACAAACCTGATGGAGGCCAGCCAAGACAATGACCCCAAGATGAGCACTGGTGTCACCAAGTGTCCACTCAAAATAAGCAGATTAGGCTGGAAAGTAGAACTAACAATGCTGACCCCTGAAGGAAACAATTTGCTGGATATGTTAGCAATTTTGATGTATTGAGATAATTCATTAACTAAAATGGGTTTGCAGAAGAGATTCTAAAATGCTAAATTACTCTGATGATTTTTAGATACAATTTGAGCCCTTCCAGCAATTAGAAAAAATTAATAAATATTTTCTATCCCTTCTGTTGTTATTCTTTTACATTTAAGTCTTTAAACTGAATTGTGGACACAAAAATAGGGGTTTTTTTGCCCCCATAAAAACTCTCAACCAGGGAACTGAGAAAAAATACTCCTTTGAGGTTTAACAGCTGTAACAGGCAGTTTAAGGTACAAACACAAATGGGAACTTTGATAAGTATCTCCCATTTAAGTCAACATGATATGATAACCTGAATACCTCTAGGTAGCTTCCTCTTAAAGAAATAAGAAAAGTATGTCTCCTCATAAGTTTAAATATTGGGAAAACACTGTTGTAGCATAGATATTTCATATATATAAAGAAAAATATAAAGATATAAAGAAAAAAAACCCACATTTTTTCAGTTCTTGTCCAGATGTAACTCAAAATTACCTTCCAAAAGCCTTTCTTTCCAAACAGGCCATCATAAAAGATCTGTTAGATCAACATGTAAACAAGGGATAAAGGAAAAACTGCACACTAGAAGGAAGAATAAGGCTTATTTGTACCCTGTTTGATATTTTCACCCCTTGTCAAAACAAATGTACTTAAGCACAGTCACCATCTTCACTGACTCCATCCTCTTCTTCCACCTACAGCTGACCACAGACAACCATGTACTGTGGGACTGTGCTACAGCAACACCAAACCAGAAGGAATGATCAGCACCTACTAGAAATGTGAATTATTTAAGGCAGCCAGTGAAAGCTTTAGGTGTGAACAATGTCACTGACCAAATGCCCCTGTGGCTTCAGTAACTGTCAGTATGAGCTGAGCCTTTGTTCCTCCTCACCAGAGGACCCAGAGTTTGCTGCTCTCCCACACCCAACGCCTCACACAGACCAGTCTCCACCTGCCATGCCAGGGGAAAAGGCAGAAAATCCTCTCCCTTAGTGTCTCAGCCATGACTTTAGAATATGCCCCCAGCTGGCACCTGAAATGGTTTCAATCCATAATTCAAATGCTCTGCTCCCTTGGCAAAATAATCCTTCAGAGTTATGTTTTTGAAGCAATTCTATAAAACTTCAAACTTTGCCTCTCCTTCCTCACGAGTTCCACCATCCAGGGAACTCTCCCAGCCCCAGGCAGCACTGGCACCCTGGCACCCTGCATTCCCATCAGGCCTTCCTGGCACTTTGGGCTGGAACTCAGCCTGTTTCCAAATCTCACTCTCCGCTGCCCTGGCTTTCCTGGAATTTTTGACAAGTTCCTCCTTGTAAAAGGCATTTCAGTCTCTCCAACACTGCACACATTCCCTGGCAAGCCAGAGCACAGAGGTGCTTTCTGAGCTCTAGGTGGTGTTATAATACCTGCAGAAACCATTTGGAAAAAGATATACTGAAACACAGAAAAAAAGAGCTCAGTACTGACCACCCTACACCAACCTTCTCATCTGTATTTTACATCACAGAATGCCTGTTCATAATATTCCTCAGGTCTAAGTAGAAGTCTGGATATCCCTGATATAAAACACCAGATGGGGCAGCTTTCTGCCAGTCATGACAGACTGAGCATATTTTGCAAAGGTATTCACCCTTAAACTTTCTAATTTGGTAGCTTAAACCCTAGCTCAAGGTTTTTCTCAGAAATAAAATGTCAGGAGACAAAATACAGACAAATCATTCCCTTCACTGGCTCACATCAAACTTCATTCCTCTCTTTTATAACAGATACATTTGATGCCTCACTAGGTAGACTTTTTCTCAGAAAATAACTATCCTGTTCAAAAGTTAACACCCCTCCAGACAGTAACAATAGAAATATCAAAGGCTGTTCGTGTACTTTGGATTTAGATTTGATGTCTTTTACAACTTGATTTTTTTTAATATATAAAACTGACTAACTCAATGTTCCTCTGTACAGGAATAGGTAAAACAGCAATTAAAGCTCAGGTGACAGCACAGTAAAGTAACTGAATCATTATGTGTCCTTCTACAAAAGGGCCTCGACGTTACAAAAGAAGTTTGACAGACACCAAGCCAGTCCTGCTCTGATTTATCCACACGAGCCAGACTAAGAGACTGAACACAAAGGCTGATGCTGCTGCAAACATCCCTTACCTGTGTTTGATCGTCTTCTGATCCCGAAGTCCCAGCTTGAGGTAATATCGACTGATTGGGAATATACATAGCCCTGAGTGTCCCCGTTGCTCCCCTGTGGTTCTGACCCATTATCCCCATATGCTGACGAGGGGTTGAACTTCTCCAGGTCGACATCGTGGTCGATGAGGACCATCTCACACATTCCCGTGTCATCGCTGGTCACGTGCGACTGCCGGATGTGAGCGAGGATGATGGTGGGGTTGTCCAGGAAAGCCATTCTGCCCACAAGTCCCCCACTTCACTGTACTATCTTCTCTCCATCTTGCTTCATGGACACTCGTACCTAAAAAATAATGCACGCAGCATTTTAGGAAAAAAACCCCAAACACAAATAGCCCAAACCCCTGATTCCAGCAGGTTATTTGGGATACACAAACCCTGACTGACTCAGGGTGAATTATTTGCATTCTGCTCCAGTCTACTTAAGTTACACTGGTTGTTGAGATCCAATTAAGGAAGAGTGGGCTTGGAGGACAGCCTGAAACCTGAGTCCCAGGACAACAGAACACAACAGACACCTACAGATGGGTCTCAGTACCCTACAACACATAATTGCTATAAGGTAAAATACTCCAAGTACTACACATAGGAGGACAGCGAGAAAATACACACCAGGAACATCTGCCCATTCCAACTAATCAATTTACAAAACCAGACAAGGGGTTTGGAATTCTTTTTACCCATCATAAATAACTGTGTTACTGATTTTCTTCTGCCTCTACACACTAACTCTTTCACTACCTTATTATAGACCCTTTTCAGTTTTTGTATTTCCAGGAAAAACTTCAAACACGAAGAGATTAGTGTCTCAGGGCAGAATATTGAACATCTGCTGCTGCATGGTGCTTCACACAGGGCAACTGCTGTAACACAGAGAAAGCTCTGTGACCAAATACCACATGCCTGAGCTCTAAAGCACTTTAACAACTGTAATTGCCACTTACCTAAAATATTTCATTCAGAACACTCAAGCGGCCTTACGAAACAAAATAGAGGGCAAAAAGGAAAAAAACCCCAAACCACAAAACCCAAACCACGTTCACACTCTTATCTGATTTTCTGCAGCTGTGGATTTGTAGTTATGTCAGTTTAATTCAAGCCTGGGCTAACTCTGGAAAGGGGCAACCCCATGCCCTGCCTGGCCCTGCTCCAGGAATTCTGCCACCTCCCAAAGCTGGCACCAGAGCCTGTGGAGCTGTGAGCTGGATCAAAAAATGACCTGCTGAAAATAAACTGAAAAGAAAAAAAGCAATTCCTCCTGTTCAGCAGGGAGTCCATCAGTGACTAGCTTCAGGAGCAGCAGGCCCAGCAAACCCAGGCAGCAGGACCAGCAGGATCCAAGCAGAGCCACAGGAGGTTCAGTGGAGCTCAAGGGAGACTCCTCCACCTGAGGAGGCCAGGGGGGCTCGGTCTGAGCTCACACACAGGGCAAGACTAGATGTAAATTCCAGAAGTTCAAAACCCCCACTGCTTTTCTAACCAGAGAAAACACTTTAACCTGGCTACAGGGCTCAGTGTGTGTGTTTGGGATTTTGAGCTCAGAAACACCACAATCCCCTGTCCTTGCAAAACTGCTGTCAGCAAAAAGAAAATACCACAGGAAAAGGAATGTTTCAATCATACAAAGCCACATCCCATGAAAATCTGGTAAAGGCAGCCTGCTCTTCTCCTAGCACATTCTAACAGAGGGAAGGGGAAGAAAGGACCAGCCAAGTTTGTTCCAGGAGCAGCAAACACATTTCACCATCTCCTCTGTACACGTCCAAGGGGAAAGGTGTATGGAAAGGTGTGTTAACACAGAGAGGCCTAGAGAGCAGCTTTGGCATTTAAACAGTTGGGAGCAAAAGTAAATCTTTATTTGGACACTCATCTAACCATGACAAAAGCAAATTGTGAAGGTTTGTTGTAAATTGCAAACCCACCATTCCTAGATGTGTCCTCCCCACAGCAAGCATCGACATCTTCTAATTACAACACTCAATAAATAGAGACTTACAGCCTTCAGAATTTTAGACTCTTTTTTTCTCCTCCCTTGGCCACAAATACTGTTGTGGTTTTTTTTTTTTGAGAGACTGTCCCCTTTCTGCTTTAAAAAATATAGACAAATTCAGAAGTAATATATTTAACAACAGACCCAGCAGCGAGAAGGAATTCAATAAAGGAATGGTAGAGAAATAAACCTGACATGCTGCTGGTTATTAATATACTACTGCTACCATACATTGTAATAAATTATGCTATTAGTGAAATTCACTCCAGCAGGATCCTTGGAGACCCTCAAAGCCCAACTGGGCATGGCCCAGAGCCTCGCTGGCCCTGCCTGGAGCTGGGAGTTGGATGGGATCCCCAGAGGCTCCTGCCAGCCTTGGCAGCGCTGTGACTCCATGCTCTATTTTTAATTTTCTGACTCTTTCCATCAGAGTAAGTAGGGCTGCTCCTGAAAGGTCTCTTGCTGTCCCTGGTGGGAGAGGCCACAAGGAAATGTCCCACTCGAAGGTATCGTTGATGTGCTCGAGGCCCTGATGCTGCACCAGTGTGACCAGTGTGACCAGTGTGGTGTGGCTGGGAGAGCACAGACACAACCACAGTGCACAGCTATTCCAAAATGTGCATTGAGAATGTTCTTGAAACTGAATTCTTTCTACTTGGCTGATTAGGAAAGGCCACACGTACCTGCAAGCGGTAAAAACTTGTTTAAATAAGCAACAGCCTCAGGCACTGGAAAGGTCTGCAAACTCCCAATCAAAAATTACTGCTGCCCCATCAATGTGTCATATAAATGTTGGCATGTTAATTGTGTATTTATAAGATTGTTAATGGTTAGTTAATTTACCTCCCACACTATTATTGTACTTGAAATGATTTAATGTCTGCTGAGGGAGTTAACAACATGTAACAGCAGATGCGAGAGTTTTACCTTTATACTCTGCACCCCGACTTCCTGTCATTAACAGTCATGTGCTAAATCAGCCAAGCTTCTTCCCAACTGTACACGTGCAATGGCTCTTCCCAGAAACCTGAATGGTGAGAAAGTGCCAGAAGTTCTGTTTCAAACTCTAAAGTTTAACACAAACATTCTTTTCTTCCTCCTCTTCAGAATTTTCAAAGGGACATATTAAAACTAATTTATCAATAAATTAATATTAACTAGAAATTCTCTGACCAGTTAACACCCTTAAAAAAAAAATCCAGAAAAAAAGTTCAGACCACAAAATCCAAAATTCAGTTCAGACTTTGATGTCAGATTTAATAGTTGCAACCTACACAATTCTAAAGGTTCTTCCTGGTGATAAATGATTCAATGGCACTGAGGAACAGTGACCTCCAGAGATTGGAAAGAACTCAGAGAAACAAAGTTCAGTTTTGCAAAATCTTACACAAACACCTCCAAGGCTCCACATCATCAGTCTCTGCAAAATTACAGATCCAAGATCAATTTCTAGATCTGCTGAGATCTGCCAGCACACCCTTTCTGCACTCCTACACCCACACACCATCACGGCATCCACACAAAGGAGATAAATTTAATGGAATTCAGGGACTTTCTGAGCATCAGCAACTTATACATTCTTTAATCATAAATTTTAAAAAAAACATTTCTTTTAATACTTGTCTTATATAAATAATATTGTACTATTGAATAAATCACTTTGGAGACAGCTGTCAAACATACTGTATGCAAACACTAAAAACTAAAAAAGCAAAGTGAAAACTCTAAAACCTTAACAGTATTTCTGTACTAAAGGATACACAGGCTGGGGTCTCGATTGGCAAACACCTGTGATTCATCACACAGGTGGACAGAGCCCTTCACTTTCTTCCTGATCTTTATTATTCATGTCTGACTTTCTGTGCATTATCTGATCAACACCCCAGCAATGAATGTGCCTTCTCACCTTCTCCCCGGTCCCATTGCTGTGTCCCTGCTGTGCCCCAAGGCCCCTGGGGAGCACAGCCCCCCATCAGTCTTCTGCAGTTACAGAACATCCCCAAAGATGTCAAATTGCACCATCAAGAGGCTGAACGACTCGCCAGGACTCACAGGAACTTTGCAGCAGAATCAGACAGCTGCATCTCAGTCTACTATTTTGATGGGCAGTATTCCTCTTCCAGGACCCCACGGCTATATTTATGGCAGCGACAGACTCTCCCAGCCAGGCAAGCAGGGCTTTATGCAGATCAGCCTCATTCATAACCCGGCACACAATGAGGAGTTCAGAGCTAACAAACGAGCCCGCGCTCAGGAGGTGACACAAAGGTCTTGAAAAAGGATCTGCAGCTATACAGATTGTACCTTAAACACACAGCTGAATTTGGGGAGGCAACTTCATCATCACAACATGTTAACTGTTCTTGTGACCCTCCCGCTTGCTTGATGCACTGTGTTTATTAAAATATTGTCTCGCTTTCCACTTTCCCCACCCAAAACCCCACCCGAAGTATTCATATCTGCATGTTAACCTACTCAGGTGACAAGGAGATACCAAGGTAAGTGTGAGATAAGGGGAAAGGACAAGTTAAACACATACCTCACGACTGCCATCCTTCCCACCCAGCACAGACGGCAGCAGGCACAGCGGGGACCCCGCTCCGTGCTGGACCCACGACTGGGGGGACTGCGACCATGTGTCAGCCCCTGCCCACTGCTGTTCTCAGAGCAACCCACTGACCTTGAGCATGAAAAATGCTGAGTGCAGCTTACCTTACTTTTGGGAAAACAGCTATTTTGGAATGAATTTTCTGGCTTGGTTGAATTTGATAAAACCCCTCCCTCTTGCTGCCCAGCACGAGGGTCTCGTCGCTGCCCCCACACCTGCACAGCTGCCCCCAGGCTGTGTGTCACCTCCAAACCTGCCAGCCCTGGGGCAGGACCCCACCCCTGCCACCCACTGCTCCCAGCCCTGCTCCCACCCGCAGGCTCCTGACAGGTTTTCCAGCAGAACTATGGATTTTGCTTGGCAAAGTGACATTAGTGCCAACAGGCACTCCCATACCCGTGAGGAGTTCACAGACTCCAGGGCAGAAACCGAACCCGTGTGGTGCCACCGGGGCATCTTCACCTGAAGGACACTGTAGGAACAGTGCCCAGGCAGCACCGCCTTTCCATGGCATCCACCACTGCTCAGAGTACACGAAATATTTTCCCCACACAAAGTGTTGGTATTTTTGCCTTTCATGTTTTAAAATATATCACACAGAGCACAAACAAAATTTGCTCACAGACCTCTAAACAAGCTGTAAGAAACAATAAAATCAGAGAAAACTGCAAAGCAACTAAAAATGTTCTGCTGCAGGAAAGAGCTACAACTTTGAAATTCCACCAATTTCAATGGAATAAGAATCCTTCAGTTCAAATGGCTAAAAGCAGCTCTAAATTCTTCACAAAACTCTCAAGCCAATTCCTGCAAGACATTTTCCTCTCTAAATTATAAAATAAGAAGTGAGAAGTAGGAAGAAATTTCCTCTCTCCTATTTTGCAAAGCTGTAGCTTCCTTTTTTTTTTTTTAGAAGAAAATACGTTTTAATTCACTGCCCTCCTTGAAGAAGTAATAAACAATTAAAGCCCTATTCAAGGTAAACAAAAATATTCCAAAGACACAACCTGGATCCAAAATAATTACCAACAAACTCAAAACAGAAGGCTGGAAGAATTATATACCATTACAGGTCATCTTATCACTCAAGGGCTTCCATAGTCACTGGACTCAAACACCTCTTGACTGGAGCTCTTTAAAGTGATCTTAAAAACTAATGAAAAAGATGAGCAGATTAGAAGTAAAAATTGATTTTCCCCCCAACGTCATACAAGCAGGAGCAGGATGGCGCAAACATACTTCAAAATTTATGATTCAGGTTATATGAAATAATTTCCCAGTGAACTTCTGTCTGCAATTGCAAAAGAAATGGTTCTGGTTATCTGCATTTGCAGCAGCACAAATAATCAACCCCTCAAACGCAGACAGACCGTGGGCATGCAGGATAAAGGAAAGTGAACTGCAATATATGAACATTCAAGTCTATGTTTCAGCAAAAGCTCAAGTGCATTTAAGAGTGAGTACTTATCTGGAGAAGCTGTCACTCACACTCTGGGTCCTATCATTAGAAAGGAAATAATCATTTGCAGTCATTTAAAGAGGCTCTCTCACAAGGGAGACTGGAATTGGGAAGTTATGATGAGCAAACACTGCATTACACACAACTTCCAACAAATTATTTGTTCATTTCCAGACCTGTAAATCAATCTGGCATTAGCTCTGTATTTCTGAACTGCTTGGAATTTGGCTATATTTTTGTTGTCATATTAATCAGGATGCAAATTACACCAATTCTGATATTTTAATTATTCAGCTTTAGAGGGGGGAGAAAATATTGGGGTATGTATGGAAAGTGTTCGCTCTCCTCTTTCCTGATCTTGTCAAATCTTCATTTGATTGTGGACAAGTTGATTCTCCACTAACCTGAGCTATCTTGCATCAAGATTTTAAGCAAATAAATAAGTATAAAAAAATGCAGAGATTATAAATTAGGGCAGACAAATCTGTATCTAGACTCGTGCCTGCAAAGAGCATTCTATCAATATAGTGAAATGCTAATCTCCTAATTAACAACCTAATTAGGTAATTATGGCTTTGCAGAGGGATGCCTAAATGAAATATGACAACATGGTCACCTCTTTATATGGCACCTGTGGGCCTTTTCAGCTGTCACTGCCGAGAGTGCAATATCAATTTGAACAGATGACAAAGTGTTGTCATTTTTCATTCGGATATTGTGCTGAATGCTGGGATCGAGGCCGTTCGGAGATGCAGCATCTTGCCTGGGCTTTGCCTCATCTAAATATGTGCAAACACTTTGCTTAATTTCCAACGCCTTGATTATGCTTGGTTTTTCATGCTGGCTGCAGGCATTCCCTGACACACACCACAGCTGCAGGGTCACACTGGGATGACCCACCACCCCCGAGCCCCCATGACCCAATTTCACAGCGTGTGTACAGGAGAATTTACTATCCAGAAAAAATATCTGAGTATTTGAGTTAATTTTTGAGGCTTAACTGTTCTGACTTTAAAGTAACAAACACAGAATACCTTTTAAATAACACATTACCACTTCCCTTTACTCTTATTCCTGATGAAGGCTCTTTTCCAGGAATGGGGAACAGCAGTCCCTGTCCAGGAGTGGGTGAAGCTGACAGGACTTTTTCATGGAAAGTTGGGAAGGACCATGTTCAACAACAGCACTTTTACGAGGAACATGAGCTGTCACTCATATGCCTAAAATGCTTTAAAACCAATTTGCTAAGCTTGAACATTTATTCCTAAAGGACATCAACCTGTTGGAGCGAGTCTGGAAGAAGCCACCAAGACCATTAGAGGGATGGAGCACCTCTCCTATGGGAAAAGGCTGAGAGAACTGAGATTATTTAGCATGGAGAAGAGAAGGCCCAGGGGTGATCTAACTGTGTCCTTCCAGTCCCTGAAGGGAGCCTACAAGAAAAACAGAGAGGGGCTATTTACAAGGGCCTGCAGTAATACAACAAGGAGCAATGGCTTCAAACTCATGGAGGGCATGGTTAGATTTTAGGAAGGAATTCTTCCCTGCAAGGGTGGGGAGGCCCTGGCACAGGTTGCCCAGAGAAGCTGTGGCTGCCCCATCCCTGGAAGAGTCCAAGGCCAGGTTGGACAGGGCTTGGAGCAGCCTGGGATAGTGGAAGGTGTCCCTGCCCATGGCACAGGGTAGAACGAGATGGACTTTAAGGTCCCTTCCAACCCAAACCATTCTGGGATTCTGTGATAAATAAAATTCTGTGATAAATAAATCCTTCCCACAGACAGAAGGATGAAAGCACAGGCTGGAACTGCTCAAACATTAGACTAGAGCTTCTGTTTTGTCACTTTTCAGTGGGGTATTCCACAGCCTAAAAAACCTAATAAATATAAACACCTATGCAAGCTTCAATCTTAAAAAACCCAACAAAGCAGAAAGCTTCACCTTTTTCCTGTCTGTATTGAGAGCTGCTGTGCTGGTTGGGTTTTACACACAGAGGGGTCTCCAGGCTCACGGAGGTTGCCTTGGCTGGACCTGGGACACAGCCTGGGACATGCTGTAGGTCCAGCCAGCCCACAGATCCTCAGCACAGCCTGTGCACAGCTCTGCACTGGCACCACAGAGGGGCTCGCTGGGCCCCGACACTGCTGTGCACTTGGGTTCACCCGGGGTTCAGGCACTAAACAGCAGCACCTGTCAAAACAAACACTACTGGGTTTGCATTTTCTTCTGTTTGTTGCCATTGTACTTCTGAGTGCATGAAAACATTTTTATTCCATAAAAATGACACTTATTTTTTTAGAATATAACAGGGTGCAAGCTGATTTCAGAAATGCTCATGGATCTACTTAAAAATGCCTGAGACCTCCAGCCCCTTTGGGACTCTATGTCAAATGGAACCAGACAGTTTCACATTTCTCCAGCAAAACATGAATCTGCCGTTCCTCTGGCTTTTAATTTTGGATCTGTCTCCTTCAACAGCACACAAAACATATTCAAGGAGCTTTGTTTTGCTTAGAATAACGGGTTTAGATACAACAAGGCAGGGATTGCCCTTGTGCTGCCTTGGATAAGAAACTGAGCTGACAGACAGTGAACAGCCAGGCACCACAGTTATATGGAGCTCCTCAGCTCACACACACACACAATTAATACTAAAACACAGCTTGGGGTCTGTGTCAGAGGCACTAACAGAAAAGCCCTCGAGAACTGCTGCTACCACAGCTGAGGCAGCAGTTCCCTGCACGGCACGTCCCGGGTGTGGGGAACACCAACAGCCCTGTGAGAGCTCTGCTCCCACACCCCTGCACCCCACAGCTCAAACCTGCCCCTCCCAGCACCTGAAAGGCAAGAACTGAAGAGAGCCTGAGCTCTCCCTGCCTTCCTCAGCAAGTGCCATTTGCCCTTGGACATCAGAAGGAATTGTGGACATCAGGAGGAATTTCTTCCTGGAAAGGATGGTCAGGCATTGGAAGGGGCTGCCCAGGGAGGTGGTGGAGACCCCATCCCTGGAAGTGTCCAAGGAATGACTGGACGTGGCACTCAGTGCTCTGGGCTGGGTGACAAGGAGGGGATGGGTCAAAGATTGGACCTGATGGTCTTGGAGGGCTTTCCCAGCCTCAATGATTCTGTGATCTCCAAAAAGAGCTGCCACATGGGAGATGGGCTGGTCCTACCCAGGGCTGTGACTCGTATCCTGTTCATTTGATGTCCCATTTGTTGCTATAACTGACCTTTCCATACGAGTGTCTACTTTTCATGCTCACAACTTCAGAAGCAAAATTCTTGCTACAGAATGTGTAAGGCAGATCTCTGTGCCAGGCTGCTTCACCTGCTGAGGCTTTTGCTGATCCAACAAGAAATGTACACAAGATCGCAGCTGTTACTTGTTATTTTAACATTTGTTATTTGTTATTTTAACACTTGCTACTTGTTGCAACTAGGTGAAACAGTTTAACCAACAAACAGATGAGGAAAGAGTGTAATAACAGAGACCTGAAACATGACTGAGACAGAAACGTACTAAATTGGTTCTAATTCCCTGCTTCAGTTATTTCTGTACAAGTCTATATGTAGACGCTGATCTCAATTTATTTTTAATCTAACCCAAAAAAGTGTCCGTGAATGGAGCTGTTCTGAATTTGGAAACGTAACTGAGAGAGTCTAATTCCCAGCCTTGCATCTACTTGATAATCCCCCTGACGCCTAAAATTGTGTAGAACCCAGTCAGGAAATCCAAGCTTGGCTCTGGCATCTCCATTTAGGCAATCACCAAACTTCCACTAGCACTGAAATCGACTCATTGCCGTGTCTCCCGGACACCTTTCCTGCTCCACTACATTGTTCCTGCGGTGCAGACGCCAGGACTGATGGTACTCGCCAACAGGTGAAGGAACGAGAGCCCCATCCAGCAACACATTTGGGCGCGATCCTGCCAAAAGTGCCCTTCTGGGAACACCTGGGCAGGCAGAGCCCTCCCCTGCGGGCT
The DNA here is from genome assembly GCF_025592945.1 of Manacus candei. Taxonomy (NCBI): domain Eukaryota; kingdom Metazoa; phylum Chordata; class Aves; order Passeriformes; family Pipridae; genus Manacus; species Manacus candei. Next base: position 791,513 of record NW_026138119.1, on the reverse strand, counting down.
GCAGGAGCAGCCAGGAGAAGGGACAGGGTGCGTGTGACAGGGGCACGGGGGGTGTGAGGGGTGATTCCCACGAAGTGAGGGCACCAGGCTGAGACCCTGCGGGCCCCGGAGCTCCCAGCGCAGCGCGGGGGTCCCCGCCCGGCCCGCGCCCGCTCTGCCGCTCCAGCCGCTCGTCCCACTCACCTGCTCCCGGCTGCCCTCGCTGTCGGACGCTCGTCTGACCCGCTCCTCCGTTTGCCCCTCGCCCGGCTCCTCCCGGCCCGGACCCCGCGGGGCGGCCCCGAGCCATGTCCCGGGCGGGCTGACACCCCCCGGGGCCGGGCACCGCACCGGGCGGGGGTCCCGCGGCGGGCCCGGGCAGCACCACCGGGGGTCACGGCGCGGAGCAGCCCGCGGGGCCGCGGGGAGCGGCAGCCCCGGCCCCCCCCACCCCGCACTTACCGGCGTCGCCGCCGCCGCTCCGGGGCCGGGCCGGGGCCGCGCAGCCGCTTCCGGGTCCGGGCCGGCGGGACGGGCGCGGGGCCGCGCGCGACCCGGAAGCGCCGCGGCTGCGGAAGTGACGGCGCGGAACGGGCGGGGCGGCGGCGCCGGGAGCGGCACCGGGAGCGGCACCGGGAGCGGCACCGGCACACACGGCGGCGGGCACGGGCTCCGGCCGACACGGCCCCGAAACACCGGGTTGGCACCGGCGACACCCGCAGCGGCTGCAGCGCTCCCCGGAGCCGCACACGGGAGGCTTTTCCGATGGGGATCGCGCCAATCTTAATTCCGATTTCTTGCTTGAAACACTGTGAGGCTTGTGTTTGTTTGATGGTTTTAAAACAAACCTGCCGGCTAGCACTCGATGTACAAACGCAAACGGGAGGAACCTGAAACAGAGGTAGCAGCTGCACAGGGCAGTGACTGACCGTGGGTTATCCCGGAGCTCGGGTAGCCCTGGGCTGACCCTACACGGCTGCCTGGGCGAGCAGCGGAGCCCGGCCACCCTCAGGGGCCCCCACCTCACACCCCGGTCCCCCAGAGCCGAGCATGTTCCCTGGTGCTCCCAGGGTTCCTTTTCCTGTCAGTGCCTGTTCCTGGCCCGGTGGCCGTGTGTCCCTGTCACCTTTCCAGGCTTGCTGGTGCAGGCTCCACAATCTCCCGTGGAAGTAATGAGACTGCTGGTTAATTCCAGAGGAAAGCCTTATCTGGCAGTCTCAGCAGCTGCACACGTCGAAAAACAGCCTTTGAGAAGGACAGGGAACAGCACAGCACAAGCGTCACCAAGGGCACCTGAGCAGAAGTCCCTGTGAAGAGCAGGTGACGTTGTCTGGCAGCAGTGGGGGAGTAGGGCAGGCACTGGAGCTGCCCTAGCACAGGGCAGGTCCCAGGGAGCCCCTGGCTGCAGCTGGCAGGGCCCAGAGCTCTGGGATGACTGGACTCAGCCTCACAAAACAGTACAAAAATTCACGCAGCACAGCAGCTTTGTGTGGACATGGTGGGACTGAGCAGGTCCCTGTGGGGTGGGTTGAGCCCAGGGCTGGCCAGGCAGCACCATCCTGTTTGGCTCAGATGCCAGTGGAACTGTCCTTTCTATCTGTGAGACTTTGCACTCGGTCCAAATGCAAACAGATCTGTGAAATATTTGCAATAATACCAATAATAAAATGCCTTTGGAGTAGCAGTGGTAGTAAAGTTGGATGACCCTGAGAATTCATTGGCTCAGACTGGACAATGGTGGGATAATCAAAATGGAAGGCAATTGGAATGTGAATGAACTTGTTAATTGCTAGGAGGAACAGTGAGAGCACAGACTTGTTGACCAGGAGCCATCCCCATTCCTGGTGAGATGGATAAAGCGTTCCAGATCACACAATGGCATGCAGGGCCCGAGTGAAGGTGTGGGGATGTCAGCTGGGATTGAGAGGAGCTGGGAGCTCTGCTTGAGCAACACGGAGCTGGAGGCATCAGCAGACACCCAGGAAGGCCAGACAGGGATGAGGTTTGGACATGGCTCCACTGAAACCATCCGCCACAGATAGAGCGAGTTAAGGATCATTTTAATTGCTACTGTGGCTCTTTATCACAGCTACACGTGGTTTCCCTTCCTTGAGAGGTCTCTGTGGTAACAGCTGTGTTACACACTGTCCAAAGTGTAAAAAAAATGGGTCAGAATTAAAGGAACTGGGTACTTGCATGAGGGGTGTCCCACGAGAGGACAATTTGGGTGGGGTGGCAATGATCTGCAGATAACCCTTCAGAGAATGAAGTGTTAATTACCCTTGGTGCTTGTGCTTTTTTCTGCTCCCATTTCGGGGGTCTGTGCAGATTTGCAAAAAGGTAATTTGAAATTAGCCCCGGCAACGCACGGCCCGAGCTGCTCCGCGGGGCTGCGCTCGGGGCACGGGCGGGCCTGGCACAGCAGCTGCCTCCATCCTGCGCCCGGGCTCCACCGCACGGGCGAAGCTCCGTGGCCGGGCAGCGTTGTGGGAACCGAGCGGAACGGAACCGAACGGGGCCGGGCCGGGCCCAGCGCTCCCAGAGGGGCCGCGCGGCCCCGGCCCGGCGTCACCATGGCAACGGGGGCGGGCCCGGGCCGCGAGCCCCGCCCCGTGACCGTTCGAACAGACCAATCACAAGTTCCTCCGCTGCGGGCGGGGCCTACCCGGGGGCGGGCGGGCGCGGCACCGCCCCGCGCGCGCCCATTGGCCGGCGTCCCACCAGCGCCCGCCCTGGCGCGCGGCGGTTGGCCAGCGCGGCCGTCGCTCCCACGCGAGGCCCCGCCCCCCCGCGCCGCGGGAGCGCGGGCGCCACCGGGCCCGGCGGGAGGAGCGCGGGCGGAGCGGGGCGGGCGGGGCCCGGGCGGGGCGGGGCCGGCGGGGCGGGGCCCGCGCTCCGCTCCCTCTCGCGCGCCGCTCGGCTCCTTCACAGGGTGACACGTCTGCGGTGAGTGAGTGGCGTTGGCAGCCTGTCAATCCCTCACCGGAGCGGCCATCAAACAACATAAAACACGCGCGGGCACCGGGCGCGGGGCTCATAAATTCCGGCGGGCCGATATTTTTGCACATTGCTTTGCAGAGAGTGTGTAATTAATTTTTTTACAGTTCTTTCCCCGTTATTTCCGCTCTTTTCTTTGCACAAGTTCAAACTTTTGATTGCTGCTGTCTCACCCCCGTGCACAGACTTGGGATCGTTTGTTATTTGGGGGGGAGGGCGATTAATTTTTTTTTTCCCCTCTATGATTGTGTTTTCTTGGCTTTTTTTTTATGTTGCAATTTGGGGGTGGGGGTGTTCGCTGGTTTGTTGTGGGTTTTGCTGTTTGCACCCTCTCAACTTCTGAAGGATTTGAAAGCGAGTTTTTTTGATTTTGTATTTAATTTTTTTTTTTTAATTTTGCCTTTTTTCAAAGAAGATTTTTGGACAAGTGGGGAAAGACATAAAAAGCGACAATAAAAATAAAAAGGGGAAAAAAAAAAAGCTTTGGAGGAAGATTGTACCAGGAAAACCTCACAGAAACCTGCTCAGCTCATTTATCCGAGGCACCAATATGATGATGATGAAAGAAGATTGTAACTAAAGAAGAGAGTGATTTACTGCCCTGGGAAGGAGAAGAGAGTGGAATAAACAGCTGAGATCCGGTCAAAACACAAATACTACATTTTTTTTTTTATTGTTTTGTTTGGTTTTTTTTTCTCCCCCTTGTTTTTGTGGTGTGTGTGCAGAGCGCGGTCGGGAGCGCGGCACTGGGACTGAGCGGGGCAGGCGCTGCCGTGACCGCCCGGAGCGCGGCCCGGCCCGGAGCCATGGACGATCAGTCCAGGATGCTGCAGACTCTGGCCGGCGTGAACCTGGCCGGGCACTCGGTGCAGGGGGGCATGGCCCTGCCGCCTCCCCACGGACACGAAGGGGCCGACGGCGACGGCAGGAAGCAGGACATCGGCGACATCCTCCATCAGATCATGACCATCACTGACCAAAGCCTGGATGAGGCACAAGCAAAGTTGGTTTCGTCTAATTAAACCTTGTCCTTTTTTTTAATTATTATTATTATTATTATTATTATTATAGTTTTATTTTTGGTGTGTGTGTGTGGTTTTTGTTTCTCTTCTTCCTGCTCCTCTGCGGAGACCCGGAGTCTCACAATTAAGAGCAACTTCTTGGGGCCGTAGGAGAAATTACCAGCAGCCAAGGCAGAGCCAAAGTTGCTATTTAATGATTTCTTTCCTTAAAAAAAATTAGATATAATAAATGGAGAAGTATGCGATGGTTCTGCCGTTGCTGTGGTGCGCGGGAGGCAGTGGCTGATCCCTGCCCGTTCCCGCTGGACACTGTCCGGTGGACACCGGCCTCTGCGCCGCCGTCTGTCCGTCTGTCTGCCCGGCCGGCCATCCCTAAAAGTACAACTTTGTCCCTTTCTTTCTTTCTTTCTTGTCTCAAAGTGGCGGCAGATGAATTATAAACCTGACTAGATACTGCTGCAGGAGAGGGGTGTGTGTGTGTGAATAAAACCCAAACCAAACCCTGGCTGTATTAAATCACAATAAATACAAAAACAATGTTAACTCTGCACCATCCCCTCCCCCCCATCCTCCTTAATAAATCAGTTCTAATATCGCAGGACGGGGACAAGGTGTGGGGGGTGATTTATCCCCGCGGTTAGGGCGGCGTTTGCACCAAGATAATTCGGTTTAAAAGTGAAGCGGGGTGAGGGAGGGCCCGGCCGCCCCTCGCTGCCCGCGGCCCCGGGACCCCCGGCCGGGGCGCGCGGCCCCAGCGCGGGGCTCGGGAAGGCGCCATGTTGCCGGAGCCCGGCGTTAACCGCTTGTCCTGTGCTCTCTTCAAGGAAACACGCCCTGAACTGCCACAGGATGAAACCCGCCCTGTTCAGCGTCCTCTGCGAGATCAAGGAGAAAACAGGTACGGGCCGCCCGCGCCGCCGCCGCCGCAGCCATCTTAGCGCTGCCGCCTTCCGCCGCCGCCGGGCAGCGCCGCGGCCGCGCTGCCCTCACGGCGCTGCCGGGGGCGGGGGCCGGGCCGGGCCGGGCCGGGCGCGGGGAGCCCCGCGGGGCCGGGGACCCGCCGGCCGGGCCGCTCCGGGGCGGCGGCAGCGCCGTGAAATGGCGCGGGGGGTCCCCCCTCGCCGCCCCCGCGGCCCCGGGGCGCCCGCGCTGCCTTTTGAGCGCCAGACAGCGTGTGAAAGAGTTGTGAGGGCGGTGTGACCGCGGGCTGCAGCCCCGGGCCGGCAGCCCTGTGAGGGCGGGGGGCCGAGCCGACCCCGCGGCGGCCCCGACCCCGCTCTGTGCCCGGCGCGGCTCCGGTGCCTCCCGGGCGCCGGGCTTTTAAACGCCGAAATTCTCAAAAATCGTCTCAAAAGTACAAACAGAATTTTTTTCCTCTACGTTAACGCGACACGAATAAACCCCGTGTTTTTCTTAGGGGCATTTTAGGGGATTTTTTTGCAATTTTTTCACATCGCTGAATTTATAGAGAATTATTTTTTTTTAAAGAAGAAAATTTGCAAAGTATACTGCTTTGTATTATGAAAATAAGGGAATTTTATGATAATAAGAATAATGAGAATAATCACATTTGAGAATAATAAGAACATTTAACAATAAGAAAAACATTCATTATGATCTGGATTTAAAAATAAATAGCCATTTATTCACATATAACTAAAACCATTGCCTGGCTTTTTAGCACTATGTGATCCTCAATCACATTCTGCTTAATTCCACACTGAAAATATAAAACTGGATGAACACAACCCAATGTGAAATCATTGCAAATCTGAGCTGTGGAGCCCGGAGCGTGCGGTTCTCCGTGAATTATGTTGCTTTATGTCCAAAGGTTTCTTTGCTACCGGGGATCCACTTCAGTTCCTGCTGACAGCTAAGCACTAGGGTATTGACTGTGTTGTGAATATTAAGATTGATTCTGCTTTATGTTGCATTATATTACCCAGGATAAGGGGAATGATCCCTCTCCTGCCCTCCCTCCCCACCTACCTATGTTCCGCCTTGATCAGCTCATAAGCCCTTTCCATCCTGCTTTGGCTTGTGTTTGTTTCCTGCCTTTCCCTAAACTTTTTTGCCCATCCTGCTCCGGAGCCAGAAAGCAGCCTGCCCTCGGTGTTCAGACATTTGCAGGAGGCAGATTTCAATTAAGGAGACAGGCGTAGGTCCCGCGGTCACTTTATTTGCAGAGGGCTTAGCCTCGGTGTTTTGAAAGGCAAGTGTAGTCAGCCACATGTCAGAGGTGAGCTTCGAGGAAAGCCCGAGTCCTTTCAGCAGCGGGATTACTGGCACAGGGTGCTTGTGAGGCCGCCGCGGTCTCGCAGGCGAGAGGGAACCTGACAAGAGACTTTCTGATCTGAAACCTTTCGGGGTGTTTCAGTGATAACTTCTAAGTTGAGATCCTGCCTTTATACTGCAAGAAGTCGAGCCAAGTTTGCGAGTTATCTCTTTTGTGAAATCGCTGGGAACCAACAAAGAGTGAAGGCTCTGCCTGCCCAAAGGCGCGCTCCTGCCAGGCCGGCAGCGCGGGAGGGACAGGATTAATGCCCCGGGTGATTGATGGAGATGGATCCACACCCCCACCAAAAACTGTTCCCGGAGGGGGACCTTCACTCAGGGGCTCACAGTTGAGGTGAAATGTCTGTGGAGGCTTTATTTAGCGTGCTAAAGCAAAGAAAATGTGAAAATAAATTGTAGCCTGTTTTCTTTCTGGAAGCTGTTTTCGTAGGGAATGGCTTAAGCAATTCTGAACTGGAAGGACGAGGAAGGGTCTGAGATACAGTTAAAGCAGAGGTGTCCCCCTCCCACTGGGGCTCCTCATTGTCTTGTGGTCCGAGTGCTTAAACCTGCCTCCAGTGGGGTCATGTGCCGGTGTTTAATTCTTCCAGAATTGATCAGAAGCAAAGTTTACCTGGGTGTGGGAATTGCCATGATGGCTTTATTGCTGCCTTCTTCCGAGAGGTGAGGAGAGAGGCTGGAGCCTAGCAGAAAGTGGAGTTGCAGTCATGTCTGCTCAGAAATAAGTCATGCACTATTTAAGTAATTTTTGTATTGAATTATGTATCTATTTACACATTAGTACTTTTCAGTGCAGTCAGTGAGGACTTTGTGAGACCGGCCAGGAGAGAGCACGAGGAGGAATCCTCAGTTTAGTTGGAGCCACTCTGTCACTTCCCCCCAAGGGTTAATGGTTGCATCTCATTTCTGAAAGCCTCACACAGGGTCAGGAGCTGAAGATTTTTATTTTTTCTCCCTGTGAGGTATTTACCATGTACAAAGCAGATCACTGAGTTACTGAATTTAGCCTGACATTTCTTTTTCAACATTTTTAACATTTTCAAAAGTGCTGCATAATACATTTAAGCGCTTTACAGCTATTAATAGTGGTGTGCATTCTGAGAGGCAACCACAAGGTAGCATGGTGTTCGTAAAGAAACTGCCACCCTGGCTTTAATTAGTTCAAAGAAAAATGATGCCAAAGTTCTACCGAAGCCCCTCCAATAAAATAGGAAGATAAGCAGGTGAGCGTCTGGTGACTCTGCTCTGCTGTTTTCCCCATCTCTGGGCTGTCACTGGAGCGGGGAAGTTGCCCGTGCAGTGCACGCTCACATCTGTTGCATACCTGTGTCACAGTCCATCCCCTCACTTCCCGCCAGGAGGAATCAAAAACTGATTTGCACCTTTGGTTTTTTTTAATAGCTCTTCTTTACTGACTAAAATGCCTTCAGATTGGTGATTTGATTAAGCTTCCATTAGGACCTTGCTCTACCTGTGGTCCTGGTTATTCTCATGAAGAAAGAAGTGAAAATATATTAATTCTGGTAGTCTTAAAATGTCCTAGGGAATTGCAATTATTTCCCAATGGAACGACATATTATTAGGTCCTGGATTGTGTTGATAGATGATTTGGGTTTTTGTCTTTAGAAATCACTTGTACAGATAGGATCACACATTTATAAAAACGTCTGAATCCGTGTGCGTATCTGCGTACAAATATACAGTTATTTATTTATTTCCCTAAGTCCAGCAGCAACAATGATAGCTGCCAACCAACCCCGAATTTACTGTCACCACCACCCCTAAATAGCATTCATTTCCTAGTAAAGCCTAATGGCATACATGATGGTTTGCCAGATTTGTGGCCTTTGTGAGGCTTATAAGCAGGACTGACTTGGGAAGATCATAAAACTTAATGAACTTCTCGACTGCAGGAGGTGTCCGCAGGGGAAGCAAAAGGCCTGCTCGGCTGCTCGGGCTGCTGCAACTATTTTTTATGTCTAAAGAGAGAGGAGGAAAATGTTCATTAAGAATGTTCTCCCCTTACTCAGAATTTTGTTTCAAACAATGAAAAAAAAAAAGCTCTGAAAACCAAACAACTTGTGCCGTTAACCACGGGGTTAATTCCTTGCTGTTCCTGTGTAAGCTAAAACCTTTATTTTTATTGCTACAACTGTAAATAGCTGTGCACTGCCGTCCCAGTGATTAAAGGGCTGCATCGGGCCCTGCCTGGCTGCAAAGCTCCTTATTGATGACATGGCCCAACTCCTCAGGAACGCCCCTTGTCAATATGCTGCAGAGTCTGTAACCCGCGGCGAGGGGACTCCTTGGAGCAGCACTGGCTTTGCCTTGGCTCTGGCAGAGCTGGAAAATGTTAACCCCTGTCGGCACCGCGGGGATGTAAAAATCCAGTCACAGCACTCTGCCCTTGCACTGCACAAATTTCAACTTCTCAGTGTTTGTAAACTATCATTTAGTGACAACAACTCGCAATAATACACGATAACCCACAATCCTGGCAATCCTGCTGGAACACAAGGGGATTCAGATGGAACAATGAAATGGCACTGATAGCATACATATATATGTGTGTGCGTGTGTGTGTGTTGGCTATTTTCTAAATATCAGCTGTGATGTTATTGTTACTTCCTTTAGCTGCTTAAAATATTTATGTGCAGTCCTGACGTTTATTTCGAGCTGCTAAATACATATTCTGCTGTGCCCTGACTACCTGAGGAAGTCAGTGCTGTGTGTTTATGTGCGTCCAGCTCAGCTTAAATTATTTAGCTTTTGTTTCCCTTCTCATGCTACAGTACCAAGGTTTGTCACCGACCCAGTGGTTGTACTTCTGAATGTTTTTTTTTTAATTGCCAGCAGATGTATTACAAATGATGCCGTGCAGCAGAACGTTTGGTTGTTTGCACTGTCCTTATGGCAATGACATTGCTTTTCTTCATAAATGTCTTACTAGGAAAAAATAAATTGAATAAAGTGTCTTGACTGTCGTTTGGTCATCTGTTTCCGACACATTAATTATCAGCAGCCTAGTTCTGTGGTGGATTTCTACCAGGGCACTTCTCTGGTTGAGAAAATGGGGATTTGGTGATTATGGGCATTAGAGAAATTCGTGATATTTAGTCTTACAGAACCTGTGACTGTACTTACCTTCAGTGCTTCGCTGGTGCTCCTTGCTGCATTTAAAAATCCATCTTTACCTGGAGTACTGGGATCAGTGGTTCCTGAGAATTTTTTTTGCCCTCTGTAGAGGATAAATTTGGCCCTACCTGTCAATACTAATTTAACCAGAAGCAGTGATTTATTTTATTTTATAGCTATCTTTCATGTCCTTCCAATCTACCTTTGAATTCGACATTTGCTTGCTTATCTGAAAATATCAAATTATAGGAGTTACCGTGTGGTGTATTTTAGGATGCTTGCTGTAAGTTAAGGAATTTTTGCATTCAGAGATAAATTATTATCATGGCATGTAGGGAATGCAAAACAGCCCTTTTTTTTTTTTTTTACAGGATTTAACACATTTATCAAGGTCTGTTCCTGCAGCTTTCAATAGAAAAGTTGTATGATACGGATATTATGCTGTCTTTTTTCAATTTAAACATTGATTTGTGTGAAACATTAATATAATGATATTTGCAGTCTACCGTAGACAAATATAAGCAGAATTAGACATTCTAAATTGTTACAAATGTAACGCAATATTTAAATCCGGGTGAAGGCTGTATTAATGATTACGGAGCGGAGCGCACAGCAGTCCGGTTTGGATCTGCCCTCGGATTTTAGGCTGTTTTTCAATTCCTTGCACATCGTGCACATGATGGTTCGATGAATATTTTTATGAACAGCAGGAATGAATGTGAATCCGTGCGCGAGCGAGCCCAAAGCAGCGGAGCCCCGAGCGGAGTTGCGGTCCCGGCGTGGCAGTGGAATTAGCTGGAGCTGTCGGAGGGCCGGGATTGACACCCTGAGAAGAATGCTTTGTTTGTTTGCTCAGCAGTCATGTTTAATGCTCTTCGCTTATCAAGGTGATCAGCATGGTTCAGATAACACATGCCTGACACCGCCTGCCTTTTCTCACCAGCGTGTTGACCTTTTGTCACGTTTGCTTTTCTCTGGTAGGCAATGCCTGGCTTTAAGTGTGAATGGAGTAAATAATTCACATCAATATTTAATATAAATTATTAAAGTTTCTGTCAGCTCTTACAGTTCATGGTTTTATAGAGTTGGAGTAGTTCATCAGCCAAACAGATGAATTGTGCAGCCCAGCTGGACATTAGAGCTCCTCCATAGTGCTGCCGGGACCGGGGGAGGAAGCGGGGATTTAAATAGGAAAGGTAATGCAGCCTGGTCCTTGAACACTATATATTTTTCAGGAGTGCACATTCTTCAGGAAGGCTCAAAGTACCAGATAAATATCCAGCGTAATTTATTTTGTTATTCCTATACTTTTTTCCCCCCTTCATGTTGCAAACAGAAATGCAGAAAATCCCACTGACTCTGGCTTTTCTTCTACTCTTTGTTACTGGCCTTCCCTTGGTGCTCCAGCCCCTTCCTGGGCTGAGGCTGGGAGTATGAGGGTTGAGGGGTAGGGTTTGGGTGTTGGTTTTTTTTTTCCTGTATGTTCTTTTTCTCTTTTTAAAGACTGATGTGGAGCACTAAGGTAATGAAGTTTCAGAGGTTTTTAGACCTTGTTTATAAATTATAATTTGTATTTTGCAAAGTGACCTGTGATTGAATGTAGAATCTGAAAATATTTTTTAGAGGGGAAAAGCTCTGATCTCTGATTGTAACATCTCAGACGTGTTTATTGCGTCAGGAATCGGATAAAAATAGCATGTTTTGCATAAAAGCATATAGTAAAAGTCATTATGCATGTACTTTAATTTTATACTCTCTTAGGTGTTTCAGTTCTTTTGTTCATGATCAGTTCAGTGTGTGTTGCACAGTCATATGGATTGTAACAATGTGAATCACTGAATATCCCGCATCCTACGAATCCATCACCTGGAAGGGGGGTGCGTTTGTATCATGTGTTTACAGGTCAAACCCTTTTGCTATACTTCAGTAATGCATCAACATTTTAAGCCAGTCTCTCATTCTTCATTGTCCAGCAGGTGGCTTTGTCATAGATTATTTAATTTTTAATCATTTATTGTAAGCAGAAAATGGAATTTAATAATAATATCCTGACAGCATTTTTTAAAAGAACAACAGTTTTCCAGTGTGTCTGTGGTGTACGACGGGGTCAATGGAAGCATCTAGAGAGCTTCAAGTACACAATCTAAATTAAGATTCTAAACAGGCATTACAGATGCTGGTAACTTTGGCAATTATCATTTTGTTTGGTGAACAGTAGTAAAACAGTGTGCGGTAAAAGTGTTTAGAGAGAGAGGATAAATAAATTGAACAGTTTTGCAATGCAAAGTGGTTTGTGGTGTTTTTGAGGATTTCTTGGCTCTTGCTTAACTGCTATTGTGAAGCCTGGAGCAGATTTTCCCATTGCTAATGCCCTAGAAGTATTAATTCACTTTGATATGCTAATTAGAGGGCATTATGCAAGAAATGAGATTAAGTGGCAGCATGAAGCCATTTGCCTGTCAGTAAATTGAGAGCTTTAGCATCAGGAGGAGCTTTGTTTTTTCTGAGTTTCTCTTGGTTTTGCATATAAATAAAATTGATTGAAAGGTCTAGAGAAGCTTCTAGAACATTGGTGGTTCTTTTTCTCCTTCTATGATTATTTAAACTTCATGTTAAAGCCTTTCTCTGAATATTAATTGATCTAATGGGAGATACTGAACATGAAGAATTTCATTGTATTCTCAGTTACTGTATCTTAACAAAAGGAAAGTATTAGAATTCTTTGTGTCATCTGATTTTTGTGGGATTATTTTAGATATATCTTACAGCTTTGTATTCTAACCTCTCTGCCTGCTCACAGCTCCTGTGCTGAGAACTGTACCTGTGTGGAGGTAGTTGTGCCAGTTCTGCAGGTTTTGGGATTGGGATAACGAGGGCCCAACCAGCTGAAGGCAAATGGAAGGCTTGGATTCCTGGCCAATAGGGCTGTGACCATTTGTCACCCCCACTCACCCACAGCGTTTCTGATGCAAATCACACGTGTATTTTCCTTCCTTTAGGAAGGAAGGGGTTGTAATATTGACCATAGATTTTATTCAACTGCCAGAAATTGTGTTAAAGTAACATTAAGGGATTGACTTACAGCCATAAGAGCGAGGAAATTTGGAGTTAATAGTTAAACTCTGCCCTTAACTCAACTCATTGAACCTATTTATTAGAGCATATATGATACATAAGATCACTGTGCTGAGACCTCTGCAGTAGCAGGACACTCCAGGATGGCTCAAGGATGAGAGGTTCTGATCTAGTTCAGATTTTCCTCTGTTTTTTGGGGGGTTGGGGGGATTTTTTGTGTGTGTTGTTTTCATTCAGCCTCAGAATTGCTTTACTACAGTTTTGTGATTAGTTTTCTTTTTAGAGTCCTGTTTAAAAAAAAATCAGAGAAATAATTCTGGAATTTGAACATAAATTTATCAAAAAATAAACCCAGAGCAAACCCAACCCAAGCCTCTCTAGTCCTCTTTGCCTGAGCGTGGCAGAACGTTGGCTGTTTGAGTGCCCATCTCCTGCACAGATCGTTGTCGCAAAGTCAATCAGGGGAGCAGTGCTGGAGTGACAGTGCTTGTTATGAGCCCCAATAGTTATTTTAAAGAAAGGAAAAAGGATAAAGAAATGCCCGAGAGCTGCGTGCGGGGGCTGTTCATGCTGGATGCACATGCTCTCCCTGATCCTGGCAGCTGAAGTCTATCACTGTTGGGAAATTTTTAACATGAACCACATGAGACACAAACCACGGCGGTTTCCCCGCAGCCACAGGGGCTTTCACGTCAGCGCAGGACAACTGGCACGTGCGCTGCGGGTCCCTGCCCGCCGTCCCTGCCCTCGGCGCCCGCAGCCCCCAACAAAGGGGCCGTGGTGTGGTTTTCATGGGAAGCGTGATGGCCCTGGTCGCCCGCAGCTCCCCAGAGCTCGGCCCAAAGAATCCCATCAGGAATTTATAACCCAAAACTTTAGTTGTCATAGTGAACCTTTTTGATACTGGGAGGAACAAAACATCACCCGACACTGCGAAGTCAGTTCTCACAGGCAGCAAAAGGAAGTGTTGCTGGGCTCCAGCTGCTCATTTGGGGCTTCAGATTGTTGAACAAAAGAACTAAGTAATGAAAATGTTCTGAGGCCAACCTTAACTTTCCCAGTACCAGTAGGTCCTGATGGCGTTGTTTCGGCAGGAGGCGGTGCTGGAGAGGAAATCCTGGCATTGCTGGTTTGAGTACTGGTGCTGCTGTTGATTTGGGTAGAAACTTTCCTTGCACTTTAGTGAGCAGGGATGCGGTGACCTTGGAGCAGCCCCGGAGCTCGGCCATCACGTCATGGATGCAAATGCAAGAGCTCACTTGTCCTGTCTCTAAAATGGGAATATTATCCATCAGATTTTTTAGTGAAGGTTGTGTTGAGTTGGTGCTGTGTGTTAAAAAGAAATATTTTTATCAAGTATTGGGTCTAATTAAAATTGTTACAGAAGAGGTAATCTATCAACACTATTTACAGTATCCACTTTGTTCCAGTCGTGGTGAGCCGCAGCCATCTTGCCTCATGGAGATGAAGAGATTAGGCATTCTTTAGACTTCTCCTTTTCTTGGCTTTAATCAGGAATGTTTGTTTTTCTAATCCATGGTTAGACCTCTGGCAAAAGGGTATTGCCTTGGTGGCTGGTTTGCTCAGTACAGAAAGGGACCGTTTGCTCCCGTTGCTGGGGATCGGCGCTTCCCTTGCGTGGTGGCTGTTTGAGGCAGGATGGCACACTCAAAAGGCTGTTTCAAACACATTTTCATATATTTGTTGATTAAAGAAGGAAGTGTGCTTTTACTGAGGTTTGTAATTACAGAACACCCAAATGTTTGCTTATTTTCTTTCATGCGAGATCCTGGGAGCATGATTGACTGTCACTAGTAAGAACAAGTTACAGTAGATTGTGCAATGATTCTTATTTGACTTCAAGGATGTATTTATTACCATTTTTGAACAAATTATACTAACATGAAAAGTTGTGGAAATGATTGTGCACTAGATAAGGTGATACATTACAGGAGTGGTTGGGTTTATGGAGCTTTATGCTGAGGTTTTCTCAGAAATTATAGCACAGTCCTGTCACTATAAAACCTGGAGATACACTTGGTAATAACATGCAGTGGAGGGATTTTTAGGATTTCACTTGTTATTCAAATAGAGTGGAAAGTATCAGTTTTTCTACCTCATATTTCTTTCCTTTGTTGCACTGGGTGAAGAGGGGAAAGCAAGCCCATGGACGGCAGAGTGGGCACTGGGGTGTGGGCACCACAGCCCTGCTGGGTCCTGCCGGCGCCGCCAGCTCCGGTGCCATGGGGCTGGGGAAGGTTTTGGCACTGTTGGCAGCTCCCTGGGCACCCAGCACTGACACAGGATGCTGCAGGAGATTTGCCCTCCATAGGCAGCTGAGGATTTTTTTTGTGAATTATTTCTTACTTCCCCTCCACTTGTTAGGGCAGTGACGTGATATCGATATGGAGCTTGGGAACTTATTGACTTGTTGGTTCTTGACCTTTTGACTGTGACCAAGTATAGAAATTGAATGTCTGAAAATTAAATGATAGACTCTCTATACATAAATTCTTGGATGTCAGTGTATTACATGAACTAATTTCGGTTTACCTAAATTTATGGTATTTTGTGTTCAATAAAGGAAATATTTCTTCCTTTCAATATACCCAGAGTCTAATAATATTGTAGTTGCTAGCACTAAACAAATCCATTTCCTTTTACTGACTGATTATCATAACAGCTGCTGTTTAATCACCGAGACTGTTATGTAACTTTTACATCTCTAATATTTTGGAGAGGAGCAAGCGGCATCGTCTTGCAGCGTAAGGGTCTGATGTCATCGGTGCTGAACCGCACGACTGCGTTCTGTGGGACTCCAGACTCGAGTTCTTATTTAGTTTAGTCATATTTAATGGGCTGGGAACACTTGCTGAGCAAACTGCCTGCTGGAAAGGAGACCCAAAATAACACACAGTTCGCGTCCTGTTTTCTATGAAACAAGAGACGGGCATTTGTTTTTCATTTGTTTTTCCGCCCTAGAACTGCTGGGAGTGCCGTGCACCGGCCGCTCGTGTCCGATGGAATCAGCTCATTGCTCCGCACGTGCAGGGAGGGCGAGCGGCGCTCCGGCTTTGTGGCCGAGAGAGACTCGGGCCTCCAAACCGGGGTGACAGGGCTGGGAATATTGTTCTCTCCGAGTGCCGCAATAAGGCTGTGGTCAGCACTAATGTAAATATTTGTACAACAACCATGTTCTACAGCCTCCGATTTAATGGTAAAAATCTGCCCTGAACGCCTGGGTAAATATATGCTGAGAACAGACGCCCATTCACTGGAGAAACAATTGACTTTAGGTTCTTTGTTGTTAAAGTGGCCCCCAGCGATCGGCTGCGAGCGGCAGATACGGCGGCGCGGGCGCCGGCGGGCCGGCGGCTCCGGGCAGTGCCCGGCGCGGGGAGCGCGCAGCGCCCGCTCCGCTCCGCACGGGAAGGGAACTTGTCAATGGAAGAAAAAGAACTGTAATCGCACATTTACATATGCTCCTAATTGTTGATTTGGGGATTTTCTATGAATATGGCTTCACAAAACAGATGCTGTTTAAGAAAAGGGGGAACATAATTTTGTGGGCAATGAATTAAGTGTTTTTGTGGCCCTCTCATCCGTAGCTAGGAGCAGTTTGTGGACCGCGTCTGTGAACGCCGCTCATAATTGTTTTTCACACATAAGTTATGCAAATGAGCTTTTATGGCAACTGGCATAACAATTAGCATCCTCCAGCAATATTTTAGCAGGTTAATTGCAAAATTTCTAAATTGTACATCTGACTTGTTAATTAGGCATGACAGAGGTGGTAAAATAGTTATCTTCAGGCAGTGGCAGCCAGGAGCTGCTTGAAATGCAAAGAGCAAGGATTGATTGGATTTGAGGGTTACAATTGTGGGAGCACTGCTGTTGTCAAGTGCCGCTGAGCAGCTCTGCTCCATCGGCTGCCTCAGAGCAAGAACCACGTTGGTGCTGAGAGGATCCTGCCAGTTACAAATCTGCTTTATTTAACTCTGAAACTCTCCAAATCCCGGCTGCAGGAAGCGCCCAGCTCCTGCCTGTTCCTCCGTCTCAGGCCCACGGCAAGGGGAAATCACGGACCTGAAGTTGTAATTTTGATTTTATTTACAAATAGGCCTGAAAGTTCAGCTGCTGGCACAGATCAGCAAACACAGTTGTTTTTCAGGTAAAAATGTTGTTGCCCATCCCTACCATGTGCTGAGAATTCTGCCTTTACTTCCCTTAAATTGCAACCTTTGCTGCCCAGTGTTTTCGGATGGTGTTGGTTGCATTTTGTAAGCTTTACTTCCTCAGCTTATTTCTCTTAGATCCTTGCTCCCGTATGTCTTTGTGTGTCTTATAATATTAATCATATTAAAATACAAAACCCCATGCTATTTGCAATAATCCTTTTTTAGGCTCTCAGAGGTATGTCTGGATGATTTAAACAAGATTGGAACACGCAAGTCTTCATCCTGGGAGCGTGTTCCAAACATCCCCCAACGCTGCCTGGAGCAGATGAGGGTGTGCTCAGCAGAGGTGCAGCCTCTTGAGTCACATCAGCTCAATTGGCCAGTGCAGGATTCTTCTAAATACAGTTTACTGTCTTCGACTTCCGATTTTGATGTAATATGCAGATTTGTGGGCTAGTTTAATATTTAATAAGTTAAAAGGTGATAACAAACAGGGAAAAAAAAAAAAAGCCACTGAACAAGTACCTCTGGGAGCCAGAGCAGTTGTTGGCGCGCTGTGAGCTGTGTGTGGCTGTGCCATTTGTCTGGGCTTTGCTGGGGGACTTTATTTTGTGACTTAAATAAAGTCAATCACATTTGAGTACCGATATAGTACCTGTAAGCAAAAAGAGAATCAGCTCGAGCACATGTGGAATTTCATGTCCTCTGTTTTCTCTATATGCATTCTCTTGATTTAGCCACATGGTTTTTAAAATTGGGATGTTATATTTTCATTTAAAAAGTAAATGTTCCTGCATGCATAACTGTTCTAATATTTTACATTTTCTTGTGACATGTGTATATGGAGTAAGTGCCATTTATGATATGTTGTCATCAATAATTTTGTCACAGAGAATAAAAGCCTTTAAACTCATCCACCCACTGGAACGTTTTATCATATTTATTTTAAGAGATATGAAATTAGCAGAACAATTGAGCTCTTTGTATATGGGAGATGCAAATGTAACTGAATATTTACCTTTAATGAAGGGCAGCATAAATATCTCAGTATCAATAAATTATATGCAGTAGCAGAATATTCCATAGACATCTAATAAATAGTTCCTTTTTTCTCCTGGATTCCTTAACTGCATTGTCTTTTAGGATAGTCGAATTTACAGTACACAGTGAAATTAAATGTTGGTTAACTTTTGGAAATGATCCGTCATAATTGGAAAATACTGGGATTTGACTAGATGTGAACCACGCTTCCAAATCATCGCATTCCCTGATTAAATGCTCACTTTACACAGTTTAAGGAAGAGTTTACTACAGTGGTGCCTCAGTAGATAATATTTGGAACGGAGCAACCATTTTAATGAGGTTCATCGAGAGATTTCAGCAGGGAACATTTCAGGTGTGTTATGGCTTTTGTCTTGTCACGACGCTCGTCTCGGTACCGTCAGAGGAGTTCCAGAGCAGCTCTCTCCTCGTTTGAGACAATGAGGAATTCCACAGTACGTGTGAGCAGGGAAAGGCAGGACCTGCTGCACTGTGCTCCGTGTTTGAGTGAGCCAGTGAGTAAATACACCCCACGGTTTAAATGTACATCACATTTTAACTGTCCTAATATTGATCATCCTATGGAGGAAGGCTATGGAAGCCCACTGGTTATTAGTGTAAAGAGGGTCAGAGGCAGAGCCGGGCACAAAGCAAGTGCTCTCATGGTAATGATGCTGCTATTTATAGATCCCCATTTCATTAGTTGCAGAGTTTCAGGGAAGAGATTTTCTCTAGGGGAAATGGATACTTGAAGTTCATTTTCTTCCTGATGCACATTAAGGCAGAAACGTGAACAACCTTCAGGATAGGACGCAGGGATATAAGATCTTGTTTGACCATTTTCCCTGTAGTTGTGTGTGGAGCCGATGGGTGACTGCCAACTGCTGCTCCTGCCCAGCCACCTTCCCAAATACCTGCCACCATTTTTGTCAAGACAGGGTTTTTTCCCTTTAAAGGCCTTTTGTTTTTGCAAGGTGCCAGGCCAGTAAACTGAGCACTATTGCAATGTGTTGCTTTATAAAATTAACAAATCTGGATCACCTGACTTGGAGCAGCCTTGCTACAGCTGGCACACACCAAAGTGTATTTACTCACAGCTCCTACGAACTCCAGTCGCAGTTAAACACAACAGGGCTGGGTTTTCTGATACTTACTCAGAAATACAAAAAATTCTTGGAGTATCTGAAAACTCAATTGTTTAACCATACTTTGATCCCTCCTGTGAAATCCAGGTAATCAAAGCTGCCTATAATTTTTGTGTGCCTTTCTTTCTAGAGCTTTCCTTCTTGGAATTCTTGATATCTTGATTTTTTTTTCCTTTAAGAGAATATTTACTTAGTTAGTATTCACTTAATTAGAACTGACTGTTTAATGTTTTCTGGGAGGGTATTTATGGTATTTTCTTTGCCATATTTGCATTCCAGAAATTAAGTCCCCATGCCATTATTCGGCAAGCCTTTCATACATTAGAATGATGAATTGAAAGCAGAAATGGGAAAAAGACTGCAATGCAATGAAAATTTAATCAGCGTCTTCTGCTGCTTTAATAAGGCAAATAATTCTTATTGGCCGCTGCGTTAAGGTTTCTAATATTTAATTCATAACAAACCTTGCATTATTCTGCAGCAGCATCGACAGCTCCACTTTGCTGCCTGCCAACAGGCAACCATAAAAACTTAAAAGCAGATGTAAATGTCTGAAACAAGGAGAATGATTGGGTCTAAAGCGGTCAGAAAAAATCAACAGTACTGCCAGAGAGTTTGATAAATCCTTACACACACTTTAGCAAGGTACAAATGGTATTAATTAAACTCATTAAGTGTTTGATTTTAAGGTTTTGAGGTACCTTCTTTGAACTGTGTGATTTTTATAGTTCCTGCGATTCCGAACTGAAAGCGGATGCAGGGCTGGCAGTGCAGGGTGCTGAGCGTTGGTTGGTCAGCTGTTATGGTGTTATAATTCAGGCAGATTCAGTTCATTTTCGTATTTAGGGTACTTGTTACACTGCAATGGTAAAATCGCTGCAATTTGTCTCACATGTGTGTCTAACGCCCCCCGCTCCCATTTCTGCCCTCTCAGCCCATCAGTGACGTTCAGCAAAAATGAAAACAAAATCCTGCACGTGGAGAAGCCCAGGTTGGTTTTCTGGTTTCCCCCTAAGCCTTTTGGTGTCCGGGCAGGCTGTGGGAGAGCGCGGGTGGGCTCCCTGCCCGGGCTGGGGCGGAGGGTGAGCCCGGGAGGGTGCAGGGCTGGCAGGGGCACCCTGGCAGGGCTGGGCGCGAGCCCCGCGTGCTGCGCCTGCTCCGCTGCCTCCTGAAATGGCTTAATTGGTGTCAGCACCCCAGGGATAAAGGCCTCCAACACTGAAATCCACACGATTCACCCTGTCTCTGCTCAGTGTAGGGAAACTGGTAACAACTGGTGGTGAATGAGGAGTGAACGGTGCTGTAACAATACTCGATGATGTTTGGGATGACAGAAATTAATACGCACTTGCTTGAAGAAAGCAATGATTAATGGCAGTGAGCAAGGGAATGCTGTCCCTCCTTTAACTCCACTTTGATGGGGATTGAAAAGCAAAAGGCTGTTTTCATTCTCTCACGCAAGCAGAGGTCACCCAGAGTACATTATAGCAATTTTTTCTCTCTGTTTTTTATTTCATAAATATTATGATAAGCACAGATTACATAGATTTTTTTCACGGAGGCTTAAAAGGATATTTTCTGTCTGTTTGCTGTTTGTACTCAATGAGGAAATCAGATTTCTTCTGTTTATGTGTTAAATCATTATATTCAGTGGAATAATTAGTACAATTAATAATTTTAAAAGCTCACCATTGTTTTAGTTTTTCTGAGGTTTTACAGATGGAGTTTCATGGTCTCCATTTCCAAAGTGCTGAGAGGTCAGAACAAGGCAGGGAGTGTTGCCGAGGAAAGAAAAAAAAAAGGTTAAAAATCCAAGATTCCTCATTGAATTGTTGATGTAAATATATTTTGCAAGATCCTCACACTTGTCAGCAGCTTTTTAAGCTATTTGATAAAGAATCTTTATTCTACAAGGAGCCTGAGATAACACAACACTGCTTTGGATAATGAATTCTTCATCTAAGCAGAACTTTAAAACAAAGTACAATGTTGGCATTTTTTTCTTTGAGTGAGAGGGCTGATACATCTTTGGGATCCGACAGGAAGACATAAATTAATAGAGTTCTGGAGATCAGTTTCTCATTAATAATCCATTTTGTCATGGTTCTTGGCATTGTCAGCCTCGGAGCTGGTTCATATTTTGCTAAAGGATAAAAGCACATGATGTCTTAAGGCACAACATAAGGAGAAGGAGTTTATCATCTTCTGGAAAAACCATCTCTGAAAAATAGATTGTTTTCCAGGAAATAAATGTCAATTGCAAGTTTTATGCATTTTTAATCTTCAAACAGGTTTTTTAATGTCTACAGTTGCAAAAATAGACTCTTGAGTTGGAAGAGGTTGTTGCCAACAGCCGTTGCTTTGCCTTTGTCCTCTCTGCTGGCTGGGGGTTTGATTTTTTAGAAATTGCAATGGATCCCAGACCTTTAATTTTGCTGGTTTGGAGTGTCTGGCAGA
Source organism: Manacus candei (assembly GCF_025592945.1). Classification (NCBI taxonomy): domain Eukaryota; kingdom Metazoa; phylum Chordata; class Aves; order Passeriformes; family Pipridae; genus Manacus; species Manacus candei. The sequence continues at coordinate 770,189 of NW_026138119.1, read as the reverse complement.
TTGTGTCCAATTTAAAATGTGTAATTGAAAAAAAAATGATGGTTCTTCTTTTGAAAGGGTAAACATGAAACCTATGTTACATTTATGCTTTCCCAGCAATGTGGGACGTCTCACAGACCACTGTATGTTTCTCCAGTATTTTCAAACTGGAAAACATTGCTTTTTCCTGAGTATGATGACATAAATGGGAGTCACCCTTTTTAAGTCTTTTAGTTGGTATTTTATGTATCTTAAGGTAGTGGCAGCCTGAAAAACAGTGTAACCACCAAAAGTGTTCTGCTTGTGCTGTCATCCCAAGTAAGGAAGAAGGGAGATCTGATTTAGCTGCCTGCCCTTCATTTTATATACTGAAGAGTGACATAATGCAGATCTCCTCGGGAATGTGTGATGCATTGGGAAGAATAAAGTGGAGGAAGAAAAGATGCCATTAGCCCAGATCACTTAGTTGTAAGATTTAACTGGGTTCAAACATTTAAAATTTAATCAAAGATAAATGGTCTACTTAAAACGGCGTAGAGGGAGCGAGTGGGAGGGTCTGAGCAGAGGGCTGGAGAGAGCTGGGATCCTGCCTGGGTCGTGTTGGGATCACCGGAAAGGAAGCAGTGTGAGTCAGGAATGCACTGCTGAGCAGGGCTGGCTGGTGGAGGAGCAGCTCCGAGCTGCTCTGGGTGCAGTGGCACCTTGTCAGCAGGGGAAGGGAGGTCACTGCTGTGAGGGCAGCAGAGGAGCCCCGGCCATGCCCGCGGGGGCAGCGGCACGAGGCCCCCCTGGTGTGGGACCCCAACACTGACCCGCCGGTCACAGAGAGGGGCCTGCCATGGTCCCAGTCATTTGCACATGAACATAATGACTCCTTTGGATGGTCTTTTGGCCTCCATGGACTTCATGTTGACTTGTAAGGAATGCAGAGAACAGGAGCACTGTGGGTGCCTCCTCCCCATGGTTCCTGGGTGGGTGGGTCACCCTGTCCTGGGCGAGCGCTGGCCAGAGGAGCAGCAGCATTGCCACTCCCCAGGGCTGGAGGCACGGTGTTTACCCCATCAACAGGAATATCAAACCCTCTCCCACTTGCTTTGTTGCCTGAAAACAGGCAAGGTTTGAATTATGAAGATTTAGAACATGCTTCCTTCCACGGAGTTGCAAAGGACATTTGTCTCAGCACATTGTAGTGAAATTTTAAAGAGCAGGTTTTGACAGGAGACATTTTGCTGACACAGAATATTTTGTTCACTTCTGACTCTCAAATAAGTGCTACTTCTGTCATAATGATTGATTTATATTCGGTTTAGACCATACATTTTACATCCTCTTCTTTAGTGCTTATGGCTCCGTGGCTTCAGAACAGCCCAGTTTAACACTGGTACAAGCACAGCATCACATTCACATTCCACTAATAAAACAAAATTGGTTGTAACAAGTTGTAGGTATTTTGTGCTATGGTATATTTAGAATAAAATGATAATTTTTATTATCTTCTGGAAAAAGAAAATTTTAAAACGAAGATTTCTGTTAAAAAAATGATTTTACAGATTTGTAATTTAAACTGTTTCTAACAGGGCTTCGAAGCCCAGTGACCTGCAGAATGCTGCTCCCATGGCTCTTATTACAGGTGCTATAAAATTAAGTGCTGAGCATCTTTGCCCTCCCTGGAGATGTGCTGTGAGCTGCTGGTGCACAGCAAAGTGCCAGGTTCTTCCCCAGTTCGGATCTGGCTCTCCAGCACCACTGGGAACCTCAGCCTGGGCAGGTGGCTGCTCTGCATTTACATTAACCCAGTTTCTTCTCTTCATGTACTGGACAAGAGTCTCGGCACGTTTCAGTCTATAAATACTTCAGGAAAAAACCCTGGAGCCTTTGCTGTGAGTTTTTGGAACATACCCTCCAGGTAGCCAAGTTGTTCCTGAGAGCAGGACCCTTGCTGGAGCACGTGTTGGTGGTTTGAGGCAGAGGAAGCTGGATTGTGTTCATCTCTCAGAGCATGAAGAGGCTCTGCTCTCCTCCAGTGTCTGGGTCCAGAGACCTTTGGCACCTGCAGTGGTGGTTTTTGGGTTTTGGTGACACAGCCTTGATTTCTTGGTGATCCCTGGGAAATGGCATCTGCTAATTCACGTCTTTGTAGGCATTTAGGGCAGGTACTGTGCTGGTGTGTGCAGCGTTGCGAGTGCTCAGTGGCACTGCAGTCTGGGAAAGGGACAAGACTCCAGTATTTGCAGAAAAAGAAATAAACTTGTCCCTAGTGGCCACTCCAGGGAGACTGAGTAGATAACTGAGATTTCCATGTTAGCTGAGCTGGGGCTTTTCCAAGCCAGGCTCCCCTGCAGGGCAGGAGTGAATCCAGGGGTCAGTCCTCAGTGTGTCCAGGGCTTTGCCCACTGGCACGTCGGAGCAGACAGGACCTCTGCCCACGGCTGGACCCTGCGGGGCAGTGCCCAGCACGGGCTGGGGGTGCACCAGCCCTCACCAGCCAAGGTCACCCACCAACTGATTCTGGATGAGGCTGTGGTCTTGTCCTTTAAAATTAATGTTCATGCACATCTTATTGTTATGGAATTATAGTACTGCTTCTTCCCACCTTTGAAAAATATCCCTAAGAATCCCTAGGAACATAGCACGTGCAGGGCTTTGTCAGCAGGTGGATTCCCTGAGCACTTCCTTGGCCCTGAGAGACGAGTCTTTGTTCCTGGACCCAGTGAGGAACAGGCAGCATGGAAAGGGTCAAATCCAGCTGTCTTTGGCTTTGCTGCAAAGGTATATATATATAGAGAGAGATTTAATTGTTGGAGAATGAAGAAACTAATATTCAACAAGGCTTCAGGAAAAAAGGGCTTCCAAGATGTTACAGATTTTGGAAATATTTGACAATGTTACCAGCATCAACTACTGACACAAAACCCTCTGTACAGAAAATCTTTCACAGTTGTGCCAAGAAAAGCAGCTTCGATGGAACATTTTCATAAACTATCATCAGTTATGCAGCAGCAGCTTCACAAATCAGAAATGATATCTTCAGGCACTGCTGTCAAGTGTTATTCAAATAATACCAGCCTCACATTTGAATAACAGCAGACATTTTGAATTAATTAATCAGATGAGATAGTCTAGGCCTTTTCTCATTAGTCTCTGGGTCAGGCATGGGAAGATATATGCGTTGGTGATGATATACTTGTCTTTAATCGTGATTTATGAAGATTTAGGATTGTGTGTGATTTGTCAAAGGTTCTGGGAAAAGGCTGGTGCATATTTCATTACCTAATCTGAGATTGATTTTGTGATGCTGAGAGATAGAACCCTATTGTTGGGGAGGGGGGGAAGTGCAGGTAGATGTGGCGTCCCAGGGTTTTACTGGCTTATCTTTGTGACTGTCAAACAATGCTGTAAACTTTTACTGCCAGCAGTTAACAATTCCTGCTTTAATTATAGGCAAATTCTTCATTCTGTCTAAAGGGGAAGCTGCAGTAGTTATTTAGTTAAAAAGCATAACAGACCTTATAGCTATGACCCAGTGTAAATCATGGACAAAGTTGGCAAATTTCATGGCTTGGTCATGGTGAAAATATAAAATTTCATGGTTTGTCACAGATTAATAGAAAAATCCTATTAAAACTGTGCAAATAACAGCACAACAAGTTAGGTGGAGCTCCCTACATGGCACCTTCCTGCTCACAGCATTTATTTTAGGTTAGAATCACTGTGGACGACATGAGGCCCTTTGCAGGCTTTTCTCTGCTGTGCTGTTTTCTATTCAGTTTAATTAGTAGTTGTTGTTTGGTTTGGACTGAATAATTATTGTGTGATTGTTTTGAAGCATTATTTACATGAGAAAGCGTGTGTGACATTGCTGCTGCAGCAAAAGAGGCCTGGGAAATGAAATATTTAAATACAAATGCTGTATTTTTTTTGAGTTCTAGAGATGGCTGTATCTAATAACTCATCAGTAATCAGGACTTTTGGTATTGGAGCAAGGTCTGAGCCATGCTGGGTCCTCGACCACTGCAGCCAACCCCTGCCCATGTCTCTTAGACCAGCAGACCGTGGTCAAGCCTTGAGTTCCCTGCAGATTGCTAATCACCTGCTTCCTCATCTTTAATCAGAAGGTTCACGTCTTCCTCTGTTTTGCAGTGGTACACTGTTTTGCAGTGGTACACTGTTTTGCAGTGGTACACTGTTTTGCAGGTACAATTTTGCAGCCCATCTATCATGGCCACACAGCTCCGGTGATGCTCTGTCGGTGCAGCCCCGGCTCCCACAGCCAACAGCCCTCCTGTTCAGCCTCCCGGGCTGACCAAGGACCAAGGCAGGGCTCTAATATGCAGGGTTTGTCATGGTTTATTTGTTACTATTTTGGTTGCATCCAGAATTTTGATAGGTGATACAGGAATTTGGATCTAGGCCAAGATACTCCAAACATACTGAGCTCTTGCACTTGGTCTTCTAGAGGGAGCAGTTTGTGCTGAAGTGGCCAATTTAAGAAGAAAATGGCAGTTGTTTTACATTGGAATAATGATAAAAAAGAATCAAAGTCTCAGAATAAGGACTTTTCAGAACAACATCAAGATAGTCATCACTGATAGCAGTCAGTAACAGCTTGGTATCATAAATAGCCCAGAATTGCACATATGAAGCTTATTTAAAAAATGAGTTTGTGCTATTTTCATGTGAGACTTTTCTTCACAAATAGAAGGTTTTTAGGGGAAGGGTGCACTGGTTCAATAATCACACATATCTGAAATCTCAGCCTTTATAGGAGACAGAATGATGAGTTGGCAAAAAGAAGACACACCACAACGTGAGAAATAAGTTCATGGTTCCCATTAAAGAAAAACACATCACTGAGTGTTGTTTAAATCAAGTTTACAATTAATTGTTGTCAGGTCACCTGCATCAAGAGCTTCATCTGCACTCTGACCAACTAGAGGTACAGGGAGTAATTAAAGAACAGCTAATCACAGAATCATTTAGGCTGGAAAAGCCCTCAAAGATTATCAAGTCCAACCATTCCCTAGCACTGCCAAGGCCACCATTAACCTGTGTCCCAAAGAGCCATATCTACATGGCTTCTAAATCCCTCCAGAGATGGGGACTCCACCACTGTCCTGGGCAGCTGTGCCAGGGCTGGGCAACCCCTTCTCTCAAGAAATTTTTCCCAGTATCCAATCTAAGTGTCCTCTGGTGCAACTTGAAGCTGTTTCCTTTTGACCTGTCGCTTGGGAGAGGAGGTCGACCCCCACCTGGTTCCAACCTCCTTTCAGGTAGTTGGGGAATTGAGAAGGTCCCACCTGAGCCTCAGCCTTTTCCTCATCCTTTGTCACTGTGATTTCCCTCACATCCAATAAAGGATGGAGATTCTCCTTAGCCCTCCTTTTGTTGCTAATATATTTATAGAAACATTTGATTGTCTCTCATGGCAGTAGTCAGGTGAAGTTCTAGTTGGACTTTGGCCCTTCTAATTTTTTCGCAGCATAGTGACAGTAGTTCTCCAGTGACAGTGTAGTAGTAATTTGTCTCTTTTCCCCATCACAGATAGGCATGAAATATAGAAGGAAAGAAAAAAATTGGTTTGGATTATTGATTAGTGTTTTGCTAATAAGAAATTAAATTTATTGACTGCTGCCATTCTCTGGCTCTGTTCCCCATGAGTTAGCTGGCAGCTGCAGGCGCGTTCAGCAGAGCTGTGGCTGGCCCGGGCTGGCAGCTGCTGCCTCGGGAGAAGGATGTTTAACCCTATTAGTCAGGTCATTTCGCTCTTTTTGTGGAGAGGTCAACAAAAAAGAATTGTTTTCTGAAGTCGACTTTCCCAGCTTTCCTTTTGAAAGTGAACGAATTGCACCAGCTTCTGGCCCTGGTGCAGTGCCCAGGTGTTGTGTGTGAGGGTGGGAGCCTCTGCCAGCTGCCAAGGTGCTGTAGTGATCAATACTGTGCATAAACTCTGTCATATTTTGGTCAGTAGAAATTACACAGACACAAGTGGAAGGGGGGACCTGGCACGTTGGCTCCTGGGGGCAGCTCGGGGAGGGACCCGATGCTTGGAGCAGGGGGAGGGACATCAGTGGAGGTGAATGTCCCTGACCAGGAGCAGTGGGCACTGCCAGATGATAGTGCCTCACCTGTCTCTTCTGGTTCAGTTGGCTGGAGCTCCAGCCCTGCCCACCTGCGGGGGGACACTCCTGCAGCCAGCATTGCCACTTCCCTGGAACAGCAAGGTGGGCGTGGGTCTGGGACACTGCACCCAGTGGTGCAGTGCGAGGCTGATTTAGGAAATTCCCTGAGTTTTCCAGCACTGCCAGTCAGAGTAAAGCATTTGATGTGTAGGAATCACTGAATCCCGAGCCTGGGGGTTGTGTGGCCTTTGGGAAGATGATAGCTGAGTTTGTGTGTGACTGTTGGCTCCTCTCACGGCGCTTTCCCACGCTGCAGAGTGCAGAGTGCAGTGCAGTTGCAGTACAAACATACACTTCTGTATATTAAGCATGTGAATTAATATATTATTATTACTTGGACTAATAACAAATAGTAGTCAGTCAGTGAGATAAAAAAGGACAGAGTTCAATAGTAATTCACAGACAGCTTAGCAATTACCCAGACAGCTTGCAGTCAGAAAAGCTGCTCAAGTCTAGGATTATGAACTGTACCGATGGCAGCTCTGCTGGGTGGGGTTCCACAGGACGATGTAGCTGCAGGACTCAGTCCCAGCACTCCTCCTGAGGAACTACTCCTTTACAAACCAGAATCAACAACCATAAAAAACTCTCTGAAAGCCAAGAGTCTGGTTTCCAGAACCAGATAAAATTATTTTTGCTATTTATTTTCTGTATCAGAAAGATGTCTATGCTTGCTTGGAGATTTTTCATCCTTAATGACATAAATCCCAAATTCATTTCTGTGACAATAATCAACATCAAACCACATACATGGCAACACAGATTTTGCGGCTTTGTTTTTAAAATCAGTGTGTCTCCTTGCCTTATGAGTAAAGGTGGCTTGTCTCCTCATTAGCTCTGCTGGTTTCATTTATTCCTGTTGTGTTTTCCATACCCAGCTCCCTGCCCTGCTGGTGCTGCAGGAAGAGCCGCCCCGTGCCAGCAGAAGGCCAAGGGAGTGCTTAAGTCCCACATAAGCCTCAAGGCATAATCTCAAAACTTCTTTAGGAACAGGGTCAGCAACGCTGGTGTCAGCCATTCAGCACACTCTGGGTGCTGGGGGTCACGAGGCTTGTGGGATCCCCAGCAGACCTGGGGCCTGGGGGGGCTCACCCACTGCTCGTGCTCCACAGCACCAACCCGGCAGGGGAAAGAGTTCAGATACAAACTTTGGGTTTGAGGCACTGGAGTGTCAAAGGGGTGCTCTTGGATTTTTAGGGCAGTACATGATTTCTTTATGGGGCACATTAAATTCTGCTTCTCCAGCGGGTGTTAAAGGCACCTCATCACTTGGCACCGGAGGGGAGCACTGGGCTGGGAGCAGGAAAGGCAGCTGTTAAGAGATTTCCATCTCAACAACCTCTCAAGCCAATAGCATTGTGATTTGGGAATATAACAAGGCTTTGGGGACTAAAGTTAATAAATAAGCAGTGTATTCCCTTTCCTGTTCTACTCCCTGTGCCTGGCCCCAGTACCTTCTCAGCCTGAGCAATTATCAGTCCCTGGGCTGATGGATTTGACATAAGCTCATACATTCTTTAAGCGCAAAGCCTTCACCACAAATTTTGCTTCTAAAAGACTGTTGAAGGGAAAAAAAGTCATTTGGGTGGTTGAATGTCTGCACTTGGGTGCTGGCAGTAAGTGCTGTATTGGTAGAGCTGGGTTTGATACCCTCGACTGGGGGGAGCCAGGTACAGGGCCTATATTTTAGGTCATGTTCTTCCTGCTGGCAGGGACAAAGTATCTTCTGTCTGTGAGGCTGGCCCTGGGCACAGCCAGAGAGTTTGTTTGTAGGGGTGTGACTGATGGAGCATCTTGGGAATTCAAATTCTTTAGTTACAATCATGGCTAAAAGATTAAGTCATTTTCAGTCCTTCCTGTCGTACCTGGTCCTGACTAATCATAGAATTGTTTAAGCTGGGAAAGACCCATAAGAGACTGTACTTTTTCCATCAAATACTTCCTCACTTGACCACAGGAGGAAGTTTGGCAGACATGAGTCTTTGTAAATAACCTAAAAGCACAGCTCATTAGTTTGAAGTTTAGCTGATATGAAAGTTATGGGCAACATGGAGTTCAGGACTGCCTGTCTTCCCAAAGGACACGGTACTGTCCACTCCATTGGGGTGTCCGTTGGTTTATGAAGATGCTGGATAAATTCATGACATTATTATGTCCCAGTATGAAGATGGAGTTCTTCCTCCCAGAAGAGGGACTGGGAGATAGAAGGTGTAGTGGCCCATCCAACCAAAAGATGGAGTTCTCCCCATGAATTCACACTTCCTTGTAGTCCTTGCTTTTAGGCTTCTCTTTACCTTCCCATTACAGTTTTTCAGTCCTCATCCCATTATGTAGATGGACAAGATGGAGTTTAGCTATGATGCCATAGCAACTATATCACAATTCAGGAGTTTTAATGGTTTAAATCTTCAAAGTTGCATGACAGAGTTGATGGGAGCCTATCAGAAGTGTACAGAAAACACATGGCTGGCAAGGGACAAAGCTTGCTGTGCTCTGTGAGCCCACTTCCCTGAGCCTGGAAATGACGTCCCGAAACATTGGTGTTTGTTTGGGTGAATCTGGGCTGAATCCATGATCTTCCTCCTTAGCCAGGAAGTGGTGCAGACTCAGCAGTGGAAGAAGAAAGGAAAGGCTAGACTAGGTGAGAGTGATTCACACTGGGTGCTCCAGCTGGACAGATTCCTGTCTGCAGAGCAGTGCTGACTGTGGATCTGTTCTTTCCCAGCCTGTGTCTCCACCTTGTCCATGGACAGCCGCGTTCTCGCTCCCTGTGGGGCAGCTCTGGAGTTTCTGAGCAGCAGGACAGGGGTAGGTAGGTGGCTGATGGTTGGATTCCCCATGCTGTAGTACACACCCCCCATTTCAGCTGTGTGTTACAGCGGTGGAATGTCATCTCTGGAGGGGCAGTGGAACGACGTGTGGGCGCTGCAGCCACGTATTCTGCCTGACGCCACAGAATCGATCAGTGCAGCAGTGACATTTTGTTATCCTGAGAGACAGAAGCTGGAAGTGTTCTTCAAAGTGCAACCTCCAGCACCAGGCAGGTGACATGGGTGGGGGCACCTCTGCCCTCTGCATGCCTACCCGCCGTGCCTGCTGGGGGTGGGAGAGTCTGGCAGCAGCTGCTCCGGCTTCTCCCCTGCTAGTCTGTGTGCAAACAGAGCATCTCCCTGGGCAGACTTCCCTGCCCTTCCCAGCCCCTGCCATATGCAGGAATTGCCCCCCTGTGATGCGAGGAGAGGGGCTGGCAGGGCCACCCTGGGTTGGAGCCCTGCTGGCTCCGTCCCCAGCCCCCGAGCTGAGCCATGGCTGTGGGTTTGGGCTGTCGTGTGTCCGTGTGTGTAAGGAGCAGCCATGTGGGGCTCTCTGTGCACTGTGCACACGGGGGTGATGGCCACTGGCATGACAACCGTGGGCATTCCCTGCTCCAGGCATGGTGCCCCCGTCCCCATGGCGTGGGGACAGGTGGTGTCTTCACTGGCACTGCTCTGGCACCGTCACAAGTTAGGTCCCACTTGCCAGCAGAAAAAGAGGATGTCTGGTTATTCTTGGAGCAGGCAATGTGTAGTTTTTGTAGGATAATGCTGAGGTACTTGCACTGTGTTAAAAAATTAATACACTTGTATCGCTACTGGAATTGGAGTCTGATTAGGATTGTTCCAGTACTGTAGTTTTAGCTTTTAATTACTTACTACATTACACAGTATCTACTAGCAATAATAGACTACAGAACTGTCATAGCTTTTGTTTTAAAGTGCAGGACTGTGTGGTGCTTAATTGTGGAACAGTGTTGTTCAATTACATCTGAAAGTGTTTAATAAAGTCTGGCACAGAAACGCAAATCGGAGTGGCATGTGTTAATTGGTGTCCGCGTCATTGACTCCGCTTGGTCACGGTGATGGCTGGGAGATGAGGGCCGAGTGGCAGGTTGCCCAAATGGAGCCTTCAGCCCCAACTCTGATCCGTACCACTGGCACATGCCTGCGCCCTCTCACACTTGCACAGATTTTCACACCCTGCACACACTCGGTGCTGTTATGGTGGCCGTATGGCCTGTCCTGCTCCAGGGCTGTTGCTCCTGGATGGCAGAGCAGCATGGCCGTGGCAAGAGGAGATCTGGACACAACCCAGAGACCTGGTCCTTTTCTTCCAGACCAGCTCAGGACCCCCAAGCAAGCTCTCCTGCTGCCCACCACTGCTTTTATCCTTTTACCCCCACCCTGAGGGACCAGGGTCTGTGCAGTGCCAGAGCTGCCCCATGGCTGAGCTGGCTCCCCCAGAGCAGGCTCTGCTGTCTGGAGCCAATTCCCACACGTATACCAAGTGGTACTTACAGTTATTCCCTGAGTGGTGGTATTTCTCATATCAATGTTCTACTTTTTACCCTGTTTTACTGAAATATTCTGTGGAAGTATTTCTTCTGGAATAAACATTTCAGCACTTCAGGTTTGTTCCATAAGGGTTGATTGTCAAATTACAGCCTTCCTTCCTGCAAGCTCTGCGCTTTGGTACGGGATCAAATTGCATTAGGTATTTTTTCCTCCAGTATAAACACAGAATAATAGTAATATCTTTGTTGTATCATATTTCTGAATGAAAAATAATCACAAACAGATTTTCACACAGCGTTGCTGCAGAGCAGGAATGCTTTTCCTGCCAGTTGCCTCTCAGGGTGGTGCTGGGCTGGCCTGGTGGATTTGGCCAGCATCCCCTGCGTGATTTGGTGTCCCTTGATGCTGCAGTGCTCACCACACACACTTTCTACATTTTCTTGCCTGTGGTCCTGGAAGCCACCTAACATGCAGGTCATGTGCCCTTAATCTTCATTATGAATGGAGAGTAAAACGTGAAGGTTATTGCCTGGCAGTACAAATGCACTGGGTTTTTTTATTTAGAAGCTCTATTAGAAGTGTCAGGAGTCCCATAACAAAGCCAGGCAAATATCCGCAGAGACACCTTGTTGAGAAAGGCAACTTGGTTCTAAAAGGTTTGAATATGAATGTGGTTGTTTCTAATCAAGCAGTCCTTGAAAAGAATTCCCCACTAGTACTTACCTCTTTCTTTTTTTTTTTTTACCCTTTTCGTTGTAGTCTCTCTGTTTTCCTCCTCAGGAAGTGCTCCTCATGCCAGCCTGCAATGGGTGTGAGGGAGGCACAGACAGGAGGGGACACTGGGGCTGGGGAAAAAACCCCACATCTTATTATCTCCACATCCAGAAGTGTAGCTCAGGATTCAGGATGAATGTGGTCAGAAAACCGCCGTGTTTTGGAAGTGAGTGGCCTGGGAAAAGTGGGCCAGTTTGGGGGTTTTTGGGACTGCTGCAGAGGTGCCTGCTGTGGTGACACAGCTGTCTTAGACAAAACCAAATCCTTTCATTAGGGCAGGAAAAATGGACATATTTTGGACTTTGTCCACTCCTTGGACAAGTGCATCCAGTCACGTGGGGACACATGGGCTGGTGCTACCATCTGCAGCAGGTGCTCCCTTCGCCACCAAGCAGGGACGTCCCAAGGATCCTCCGGCACAGTGTCCCCATCCCCAGTGCCCCCATCCCCAGTGCCCCCATCCCCAGTGCCCCCATCCCCAGTGTCCCCATCCCCAGTGCCCCCATCCCCAGTGCCCCCATCCCCAGTGCCCCCATCCCCAGTGCCCCCATCCCCAGTGCCCCCATCCCCACGGGGACGCTGCCGCCGAGTGGGAGACGTGCCCATGTTTGAGCCAAGTGGCAGATGAAAAATTAAGTCCCAAATACCTTCCCTGAATCAGTGTATTTATTCTGGCTTAGCAGTGACCATTGTGGTGTGGTGCCTGTGGTATCCCACTAAGTTTGGGACCAGGTGAGGACGGGGACACCACCTGGAACTGCCAGGTCCCGCTGGCCGCGTTGTGGCAGTTCCTGACATTCACCTGAGTTCATGTCCTGGTGCCACACTTGGCTCCACATAAATACCATGACCAGTGGCATGACAGCATGGGTGGGCATGGGTGGGCCTGGCCCTTGGTGGGCAAGGGCAGGGGTCCCTCTGGAGAGGGGCGAAGCATCCCTGCAGAACTGTCCCTCTGTCCGTCCTGCCGGACTCCCGTGGGGTGTGGGGCTGGGGCACTGTCCCCTGGCCGTGCTCCTGGGGCACATCTTGGCTCCAGCACCTTCAGCACACTTACAGAATCTCCTCCTCTTTTTTTTTTGTAAATTGTCAGTGTTTTTTCCCTCTACGAACCTGTAGCATCTGGCAGCAGGAAAGTGCAGTAGGACTCGCTGGCACTGTGGTGCAGAGCCTCGAAGAATTCCGTATTGTGACAACACATCAAAATAAATTGCTGTCAACAGACCAAAACACCAAGTGCTGTGATTCTGTCTGACGTGTGAAGACTCAGACAGGCTGTCTTGACAAGTTGTGGTGGAGCACCTGCAATTGGCAGAAGACAGTGATATAAATCTGATTTGCCTGATATGCAGCACCTAGATATCGTTAATGTTGGTGACAATAACTCTGCATAACATTCCCCAGACATAGATCTGATTTTTTGTCTATTACTTGTGTTGTTTTTTGTCACTCTCTGATACTGGCTCTGCTTCCCTTCCCTGCTCAGGGTCTACCTAGGAATTGCTTGGAATAGTAAACTGTGTTAAAAAAGGTAATAACAAATTAAGGTTTAGTTCAGCCTCTTCTTGAGCGGGAAAAGGCAGCCCTTGGCCCAGCTGCTCAAGGCAAAAGATAGGCCATGAAATTTTATTTTACACTAATCATAAAAATAATCACGGTGGAGTTGTATTAATTCCCTCACTCACAGCCCAAACATTGAAAATAGCAGGTTCAACACCAGGAGCTGCAGTAAATCTTTTCTGAAACGTCTGTGGTTTTAAACTCCTGGAAGAGGACTGGGATCGTTGAATAGGTGGTTAATTTTTACCTTTCATTATCAATAAATGGTAATTCTTTACAGTAGCAGGATATATCACAGCTGGTTTATGAATGTGTGAGAGGTACCTTGGCTCTGGAGTTTAATTACTGGGAGGTAACACTGTCTTTGCCTCAGCCCTTCCTCAGCACCAGTGGGATGGGTTTCATCTGGCACGGGCAGGTACAGGAACACAACAGTGCACATGGATTGGGATTTCTCCCTGTTGCCGTCCCCTGTGCATGTTTAGAGTCTTGGGATGTGAGATGTTTGAGTGTGGCAGTCACCAGTGATCATGGAGGCAGTGTGAGGGACACACGAGCAGAACAAATCCTGTTTTGCTGGTGGCATTGGCTTTGGAGTGGAGCCACCCCTGGAGCCCCAGTCCGGGCTGGGGCCGCGTGTGGCTGGTGCCTGCAGTGGGTCCTGGCATGGAGCTGCTCAGGGCATGCAGGGACAGTCCTGGGGCTCGGGGGGAACCATCAGGGCTGGAGTCAGACAAGGAGAGGCCACTGACTCACGTCACCACCGAGGGCTGTGGTGCCACCCCCTGGGCCCGGGGCTGGTTTTTGCCAAACATTCGGGAACTCCTGCAGCGAACTTGGGCAGTGTCACTGTCCAGTCCGAGGGGCTGCAAGAGCAGAAAAGAGGTTTTTGAAATTACCATTCATTCTTGTCTGTATTGTTATTTTATCCCTTAAAGGCTGCTAATGAGAAATAGAGCCTCATTATGATTTTAAGGATGAGAGAGGAAGGCTTTTAATTAATGATATGTAAATGGTCTTGAATTGATTATGTTAGAATATCAAGAGAGATGGGTAGAAGCTGTGGTGTAATATATTTTAATTAAGAATTAATTAAAAATGATGGCAATTTCATAAAGCCTCACAGAAAATAGTGGAATTTACTTTCTGTCAGGAGTAAATTAGCCAGTGATTAAATAAAGGGCCTGCATTAATAGTGGAGTTATTTTTAAACTGTGCTATGAAGAATTGTGTAATTTTCCCTAAATAAGTAAAATAAAAATGTAATGTTTGCAAACAAGTTTTGGAAATGATGTCAGAATGTAAACTTAGTTTTCTGCCCTCCTTGTGCTGCAATCCTTCGGAGCAGTGGTTTGAAGGGGTTACACTGAGGGTGCCACGGTTCTGGCAGGCAGGGCCTGGCCCCAGGGCCGTGGTGGTGCAGGGTGTTGGTGGGATGGTTAGAGGGACCTGCTGGGAGTACCTGGGGCTTGGTACCCCCAGAGCTGCTCCTGCTTTTTCCCAGTGGCCCCAGGCTCTGACATCCCCACTGTGGAGGCTCCTGCACTGCACAAACACACACACAAACACACACACACATCTGTATCTGCTGCTGGGAGTGCTCTGGGCCGGAGTGTGGGAGATCCCTTCTGTTGTTCCTGTGAGTGGGACCGTGCAGTGCCTCTGTCAGCCGTGGCCGTGCCCAGGTTTGGCGGTCCCATTCCCAGCTGGCAGTCAGAGCCCAGCCTGTGCCATTGCTCTTGGCTGAGAACAGACCCCGTAGGTCCCTGGGGTGGCCACCCTGCTGGTGCTGGCATCCTCAGCTCCATGAGGGATGTCCCTTCGGGGTGAGCAAGGAGGTGATCCCCCCCTCCATCTTCACATACCTCTGGGAAATCTCAACTGGGCTTTCCTGCCTCCAGCACCCCTGGCTGGGGGGATCCACCCAGCCCTGTCCTGTGCAGGTGGCACAGTGGGGCTGGCCTGGGTGGCTCCGTGGGGACAGCTGCTCTGCTGCAGGGGGACCATGGAGGGAACCCTGCTCCTCACCCCCTCTGTGGGTGGGTGGTGGGGTGGCCGCTCTCATGGAGCCTGGGCAAGGGAAGGTCAGCAGCAGGAGGGTTTTCCAGGCATGTGCCCTGTCCTCAGGGTATATCTCCTCGGGATAGGGAACCGTGCACTGGCACACCCCTGGGGAACAAACTGGGCTGCTGTTAAAAATCCCACAGAGGTTTGCACGGGTCTGGGAAGGCCCCAGGCTGGGGCAAAGCTCCTGTGTTGGCATGTTCCACGAGTTCCATGGCCTGGCACATGCTCTGCTGTAAATGGGCTTTATGCACTTGTTTAGGCTGCTGTTCACTAAAGAGCATTGCCATGGCAACCGCTCCGTCACATGCTGTACACTCATGCTGTCGCTGAGATAAAGAGCACATTTTAAAGCAGCATATTCTTAATGTCGATGTCCTAAAATGCAATTTTTGATGATTATTATTATTTTTCTGGGAGAATATTTGTGATAAGCGACCATGTCTCCTCAGTGTCTCTTAACTCCTTTTACTACTACTCTGCTGGCGGAGGCTGTGTGCCTGCAGTAATTTCTTTTTCATTTGTAGATTTCCACACACAGATCATGAAATATTTGTTAGTTCAAGTCACAGCGTGGGGCCTTGTGTCAATGGGATGCGGGAGGTTTTGTGGCATTCAGCAGAGTTGGGCTCAGTGCTGCTTCCAGACTGGCAGTAGCCGGTGCCCGGTGCTTGAACCTGTGTTGTTCCTCTCTCGTGCCCTGCAGGAGAGCAGTCCCTGTGCAGCTGGCACGGTGTGACTCCCACAGAGAGTGACTGTGTCTCCGTGGCGTGTGCCTCTTCTCCACTGCCTGTGAGATGGGGAGCTGCTGGTTGGTGTGTCCCCCCCATCCCAGTGCCGCAGGATGGGCATGACAGCAGGGATGGCTCTCGCAGCAACACTGTCGTGGCTGCCCTGGTTCCATCCCAGCCGTGAACAGCTCATGGACTGCAGTGTGCCCACCCCACTCACCCCTACTGGAGGCTTCTCACCACCTCTTGTCACAAGCTGGAAAGCTATTTTCAAAAATATTTGGGGAAAGTTCTTTCCAACTTGCTGCCCAGGGCTGGAGGAGAGGAGACCAAGGGCAGCAAGGTTGTGAGGTGGTTGCTAAATTGAGTAAAAGCCCCTTGGGCATGTTCCCTGCACAGCACCGTGTCCACACATGGTGCTCGCTGACTGTTCCTTGGATGATCTCAGCCTCTCTGCCCGGCTGGCCTTGCTGCCAGGCCATCCCTCACCAAGGGTTCCTGGAGGGAAAAAGGGCTCCCAATGCAGCCTCCAAAGGTGTTTCCTACTTGCATTTGCATCCTGTCTGTTTGAAGCCCCAATCTTTGCTCCTTCAGTATTTTGCCAAGAACGGGACGCGTATGGATGGTTCTTGGAAGATGCTGCTCTGTAGTCTGTTGCACATGGCAGGGATGGAACGAGTGTTTCTTAGCAACTTTTGTGTGACTGTGACCAGAATGTGTGTGGGAGATCCATCCCTGCAGCTGGGGCAGGGTTCTAGCTGTACTGGCAGGTAGGACTGGGCACTCCCGCTGCCCAGTGGCACACCCGTCGCTGAGAATATTAATTCTGTTCCCTACAGTTATTAACTCAGCAAACCCATCCCCGTGCACAGGGGTACCAGAATAAAGGAGGGGAGGGGGCAGTTTGTGGTGCAGAGGGCTTGGGTCAGCTGGCTTGTCAGAGCTAGTGGGCTGATTCAGGGGCTGGAAAGTACATTATAATTAACTTCATTGGGTGTTAGATCAAGACTTGTCTCCTGTGGAAAAAACATGTATATAATCCCCATTGTGTGTCTCATCATAATCCTCCTCCTCGTCTTCCGAAAGCAGTGAAAGGTACAGAACAGCAGCAGTGCACCCAGAATAGTGGGAACTTTCTGTAGGATTTTGTGGTTTGTCATATGTGTGGGCTCTGCCAGGCCCCCGTGCTCCGTGGCTCGCTCCCCCGCTCCGTGTGTGACGTTCTGACGGGGGGGTTGGTCGCAAACCATCCCTTGTTCTCAGCTACAAAGCCTGGAAGAATTAACATTCCTCGCAATTATCCAACCATCTTAATTACTTGCCTGATATTCTGTCTTGGTATTAGCTTCCCAAATCATGTTGGGATTTTCCAGTCACAACTTCTAACCAGTTTGTTAGCCAGGGGACTGAAAAGGAAGTAGAAAATCAGAGTAAAAACTACTGCAGTGCTCTAGGTAATATCCAAGATGAGCCTGGAAGTGGTAGTAGCTCCTTGTGTCTAGTGCCAAAGGGATGAGGAGTGCTGGGGAGTGATGCCATGCTGGAAGAGTTGGCACACACACGTGCCCATGCATGTGCCCTCTGGGAGCAGCCCGAGCTCCGGCCACAGCTCTGCTGAAGCTCCAGCCCGTGTCCTACCCCAGCTCTGCCCTGGGCACCCTGTGCTGTGGGCAGGGGGCTGGGGAGAGGCACTACAGCCTTGGTCACCATCCCTTGCCAGCGGCACACACCCGGTCCTCGGGAGGAGTGCTGCCTGTGCAGCCAGGCTGTTCACACCACGATGCTCCTGCACATTAATATGCTGGGCGTGAGATATCTGTATCATCTCGCTCCCATCCTGCCTTACTGACTGCAGGAAAAGGCCATTTTTTATCAGTTTCTGCTTTAGTGAAGCAAAAGGTCCTTTGGTTCCCATCCACTGTCTCAAAATGCAGAGTGTGGCATTGAAGAAAGCTCACAGGTCAATCCAATGCCCCTGAAACTTTCTCTCCCAGCCAGGACATCTCCATCCTTCTGGCTGCAGGAGCTGGAACAAAAGCCCAGCCTGGCTCCGGGTGGTTTATGTTGTGCCACAAATGGCCAATAAAGGTTTGTCATAACAGGAGCCCTGTAAGCAGAAGGATACACACAGTAGTTTACGGCTCTCGTGCTATCTGGCACCATTCATTAGTGGGTTCTGTGCTAGTAATAAAATTTTACAGGTTGATCATTTAAATGCAGGTTAGAAATAAATTTGATGATCCAACTGGAAAAGTATCAGAGACTGGTCAGTCTGCCTTTTTCCCCCCAATCAATATGTTGAGTGACATGAGGCCCAACACCCCCAAATAGGCAATAGTTTACTCATTGTACGATTATTGATCACGGGGGCTTCAAGCCAGCGCGGGGGCAATGGATGGAGGGGTTTGAGGGGAAGGGGAGCACAGCAGCGGTGCTGCAGCATCATCCCGGCCAGTGCTTCTGGTAGTGGTGCCCTGGACCCTTGGTGTGATAGGGGAGATCAGCAGCACAGGGCTCCCTCCCTCTTTGTTCTGGGCTGAGCACACGCCTGCTCTTGGCAGCGATGGTGATCAATGAGGGCGCCTGGAATCGCACGGGCGCGGAGGGAGCGAGCCGGAGGGCGATCCCCCGAGAGCGGCGATTGGAGCACGCGGTTCGGAGCGAAGGAGGAGGGAGACAGACAGGTTGTTTGAGAAAATTCCCTTTAGACCAAACACTGATGCTGAGCTGAGCTACAAACACTTCTGCTGTACGAAGTGCAACTTTATCAGTGTTCTGGGTTAAATGCTGCTCCTGGAACGTGCCGTGAGCTCTGCCTGCTGACTCCTCCGGGCGGGCCCTCCAGCCGCTTGTCAGCGTCAATCGTGCAGTGAGCCTGACTGTTATTGCACTAATTAATTACTTAATTTTTCAATGTACATTTTTATTTTTATCTTTATTTTAAATACCCCCTTAGTGCCCCAGGAGGGGTGAGCGTGTTGGCAGCGAGGTGTGAGGGGACAGGACCCTGGCAGTGGGACGTGCTGCACTCTGCTGTGTGCTGGACGCCCACTTTGTGGCACAGTGGACACGGGGCATGGCTGGAGATGTGGTGTTTTCAGCAGTGTGTCTCTAACAGATTTTACAATTGTGTGCAAATCCTTCTTCTTTAGAATGACCTCCTTGGCAGTTTGCTCCAGTACCAGCTCATGTCTTCCATGGAAAATGCAGTATTGTAGCGCCACTTCAACCTTTACTTCAGGAGTTAGGGGATATCTAATTAAATGTTCGGCATGCGCAGTGTGCAAGTTTTAGTGTAGTGATATAAAAGATGTGAAATGTTAATATAAGGTTAATTTTGACCAATTCAACAGCTTGCTTTTCAGTTTCCCATTGACAACCAAACAGCAGGGTTTAGTGCTAAGCTCCACATTGCAACTTATCTCCCCTTAATTAAAATTAAAATGTGAGCAACAACACAGAGATATTTTGTAGCATCCTGGAAGAGGAGAAGCAGAAGCTCGAGTGATGGTTGTTTAATAAGATTATAATTGGAGAGTTAAAGCCCTGTGATCTATGTGAAGACTGGTTTGGTGCTGGTGCGGCTCCGTGGCAGGCGAGCCCCAGGTGCCTGGCCGAGCATCCCTCGCCGACATCTGGAACCAGTTGCAATACATCACTGTCAAAACTGCTTTCTATACGTATCTGCATTTACACATTAGTTACTCACGCAGCACTCATCAAAAAAGCTGAACAATCTTGACACGGTGTCCCTGGTGGAACGGCAAAGGTGAACCGAAGTTGGGAGGCAGTGTCTCGCGTCACTGTCTGCTGAGCTTTTACAACAGGAAGCCTGATTAAAACTGAAAGGAAAAATTTATCGTCAGCTTCTGCTTTGTATCATTTTTACCTACAAAAAGAGTATTTTGTTTCATACAAAGCAGTTTATAATGGGGCTGGAGATGCTCTTCACTTTCATCACTGTCTTCACTACAGAGTGGTGCTTTGCCAGGCCAGTGACTGCACAGGGCTCTGGACAAGCTTTGAGTACCCTATTATCTACAGAATTTCCTCTCTCTTGCCCAGTTCTTGCTAAGAATTACAGAATCATCTATGGTTCATTTGGGTTTGTTGCACAGGGATTGATGGAACGTGGACCAAGTCAGTCCAGGCAGGGTGTTGGTATTACTGAAGGGGGTGTGTTCCATTGCAGTGCTTGTGCCTGCTGGGACTGGGGCTCCAGAGTAGGCAAGAAAATAACCAAGAACTTCCTTGGGACTTTGTGGACTAGGAGTTAATTAGGAGTTAAAAGTAAACATGCTGAGGAGCCAGAATGACCGAAAAATGGAGCTCCCCAGGCATGTCCTTTAGGATGGCAACTAATGGCTTTGGTGGAAACAGGATGTTTCACTTGGTGCAAGGTTCAAGGGGACTCCAGGTAGGTGATGAGTAAATGGAGCATGGATTTACTTAATTTAGTTCTTTTCTCTGGGAAGAGAGGAAAAGGGTCCTGGAATATGAGAAGCACAACTCATTTTTCAGAGTTGCCTTGGTTGTGGCATTGATGCCACATGATGCTTCATGACTGGCTGTTTCCATTAGACACACCTAGAACTCTGGAGAGTGTCTCTGTAACTCATGGTTACTCCAGTAACCAGACAAACAAGAAATATTGCAATGGTTGGGAGGTGGAGATGCTTTACCTTTAGTGATTTCACCTCTTTGGGTACTTGTAACATTTCTGAGGGGTGTTTTTGGCAACGTACTCATAACCTCTGCATGGAAACCCCCAACAGACTCTGTGCAGGATGCAGTCCTGTTGCAGCTGATAACGAGAAAAGCCAAATGCTGCGTGGAAATGTGCATGTCAGCCCCGTGATGCTCCCGGTGCCAGGAACGTGTGCCAGCCTGTGCCCTGTGTGCAGGTGACGCTGGGTGGCCACCCACGGTCTCAGCATGTGCAGAGCCAGAGGTACAGGGATCCTGAGTGCTTATAATGGAACCAGGACAGATCCAGCTCTGCTGATCATGACTTCTGTTGGGGCTGATAATCTCTCCTCAGGAAGTTGACAAAAATGGCATTATCTGGGCTGTACAGGCAGGCAGAATGTGATGAAATCAAAGTTCATTTTAAAGAAAACAAAAAGAACTGAAGCACTTGGATTGACTTCATTCAGCCTCTTGTCTCTGCTTTGCACTCCAATACCACAAGCTTTGCTGAAAGCAAACAAAATCAGTGCCCAATGAGCCCAAACTGGAATTCCAAACAATAGCAACTCTGAAGCAATCGGATTTCCTGCAGGCATTACCTTCAGTGTAAGCACTGACTTTGCAGAATCGGGACAAAATGTGAGTGATGCATGAAATGGAAATTTCCTGCCTGGTGTGTAGAATGAAAACAGCCTGAGTTGTGAAGCTGCTGCAGCACATGGTTCACATGGAGCTCACACACAGCTCACATGTGGCTCACACACAGCCAGAGGAACAAGCCAGGCTCAGTCATCCACCTGCAGAAACTGTCCCATTGTGGAAAAGTCCTGGGTTATTTTTCATCTCCTTTGGGACCTTTGGAGCAGCTCCGTGATTAGACTGATTTTATCATCTTATCTGTGTGGATTCTCCATGGAAGATGGTCAGGGAGGTGGCTTTGGGGTGTCTGGACAGCCTTCACAGACACTGTCCTGCCTTAGTGACAGTGCTGGCGTGTCCTATGGCCACCAGGGAGGACGTCAGGCTGCGTGGGGTTGGCAGAGAAACAGGCAATGGCCTCAGTACTAGCATGGCACATGTTCTCATGGGCAGTGTCACCTCCCAGCACCATGGACATGCAAATGCCTGTAGACACCAGCCTTCTCCGTCCTTCTGGCAAGAAGAAGTGAAAAACTTTCAGGAACTTGCTTTTAGTTGGGAATCCTGGATAAAATCTACTTTTTGGCTAAAAATCCATGTGAACTCATTATTGCCACATATAGGGTAAAAGAAAATCTACCCAAAACATTTGGATCTCTTGATCAGATGGAGACTGACAGGTTCTTGTGCTGTCTCTGATAGTGATGGGCAGCAGATGCTGAAAGAACAGGTCACAGGTCACATGTGCAGGGAAGACCCTTGTGATGCACTGCCCAAAACTGTTGGTTGTGAGCAGGGGTGTCCCGAGCAGGGTGTCACCTCCCCAGGGTCACACGGTGCTGGACAGGCTCCGATGGGCCTTCCTGCTGTCCCTGGGCTCGGGGTGTGCACCCCTCCAGCAGAGCTGTGCCAGCACCTGCCTCCCCCTCGGCCCTGCCAGCTTCTGCCCCTTCCTGTGTGACAGATGGAGAGCAAGTGGGGCTGGAGATCCAGATGTGGCTCTGTCGGCAGTGCCAGGCAGGCTCAGCCGAGGGGGAAGCTCAGATGCCCTGGCCCCACCTGGGGCACCCCTGTTTCCCCCAGGGTTGTGAGAGCCCCTGCGGGCGCCGGCGTTCCTTGAGCAGGAACCTGCTACCCTGCACAGCCTCGGTGCTAAGTTTTATTATGAATTAAGAGTAAAACTCCTTCTCTGCCACAGAAAAAAACTACCTCCATTTTTCAGAGAGCCTCTGTTTATATAGTTTATGGGAGAAGAGGGCTCTTAATATTTCAGTGTCATGACCATAAAATGAAAAGGTTACTGCTTGCTGCAAAGGCTTGCTTGGATCCAGCACCAATTAATTTTCAATCTGAAATATATGTCTCCTGGTCGTCTCACAACAGCCGGGAGCGGGAGGTTCCTCCTTAACACATTTGAGCCACAAACCCGGTTAAAGGATTAGCCAGCTTTTTCCATGCTGTTTTGTTCGCCCCCATTGGGGATTCCCATTATCCTTGATAGACTGTTAGCCCTGACAGTGGGATATGACAGTGTGAGTTTTCCTCCTCCTCAGCACGGTGGCCACAGAAGGCTGCTCGGACCTCGGCTTTCATTTCCATTACGGGTACAGCGGCAGCATATGCTCAAGGCAGCATCGCTGTGCCGAGTTGCTCCTGCAAAATTATCTGCAATGGTTTAATTTCTCGGTGCGCGGCAGCCCCGGAGCCGGGCAGAGCTGCCAGCCTGCCCTCCCCTGCTCCGGGTAACATCCGGGGGCACAGTAAGGATTGGAGCCGGACCAGAGCATTGCAAACACATGCTGACTTTGTGGAGGGTGGATGAGCTTCTCTTTATCTTTATTTATTAATAAAAGACGGAATGCCTTGGGAAACAAAAGGTTTTAATGGCTGGTGCTTGGTATCCTTGACAACACTCCCCAAAGAATATTACATTAGGGCACCAGAGAACTTTTAAAAATAAGTAATGGAATTCCGTCTCTGTTATGCTTTTAGTAGTCATTTCGGCCATGGTGCAGCGAGGTCATAAGCTGAGCTCAGTGAAGGGAGCCAGAACACGAAATGATGCTGAGAGAACGTCTGGGAGATGAGAGGTACAGAATTACAAGCGAAAGTGCAGGCCTGCTGAGGCAATTACAGCTTAATGGGGTCATTTGGAAGGCAATTGCCAGGGGTTAATGTAGTATGGAGAGATGAGGTGAGATTGAAGTGAAATTTGGGGCTGGAAATGTGTTAAGATGAAAGATCAGAGTGCAGTGGATTCTGCAGTGCAGAAGGTTTATATCATGCAAAAAATTTGAGAAAAATGTAAAAGTAGTAGCCAGATGTTTCAAAATAAATAAATAAAACCTTAAGTAAATGCTTTAAAAAAGTGAAATAGCTGCATGAAAACACCCTGTGCTGGGAAAGGGTGGCAGTGGCACGGCGGGTTTGATACCACAGAAAAGGGCTGGTTTGGAGCAAAAGTTGTGTTGCATTTGCACATATGCCCAGACAATGTGGTTCCTTATTGACACAACAGAGTGCCTGATGAAACGCTGACTGCTCTCTCAGCTGTTGTGCCTTGTTTTGAAAAATCCATTGTTTTCAAACAAAACACGAGCAACAGTCCTTTATACACATATTTTGATATATTTGCAACGGATTCATCACATTATCTTTTCAGGCATTAAAATAATACTCATAAGATGTCAAAATATTGCAGGAATGTAAGCTAGCATTCTTTGAGAGCGGGTATTTGGGTTCTGAGAAGTATGCTTAAATATTACAGGTGTTTAAATTAAAAATGTCAAACCATGAAGGCATAATGGAAGTAATCATTTTTACACAGTTTTAAGCCGCGGTGTTGGAGAAAGCTCTGCATTCCAGACTATTGTGAGGGAGCGAGTTCATAAGCATTCAGAGGACAAAAGAGATCATTATGCTTTGTTACCTCAGCCAGTTCATTACCTTAATTGCTGAGCGTAATCCAGTCTTGGAAGAAAACTCGGGGGCTTTAAGGAGATCAGCACTGGCACCCTGTGACACAGAAAATGGGAGCCCTTTCCTGCACCACGGCCACTCCAGGCACGCTAAACCTTGATCAAAGGCTGAACTTCTCCGAGGGTCGGCCATGTGAAAATCCCCCGGAGCGGTGCCGGGCGCTGAACCGTGATGGAGCTCCACGGGCTCGGCACCGCTCCCGCGCCAGCGTGACCGTCCCGGATCACTGCCCCGCGAGCGCACGGCGGCGGCCCTTCGCAGAGGTGAAGTTTGAACATAGTTCTCTTTAGCAGGGGAACGCGGCTCTGCTGCCGCCGCTCTCTCCCATCGCACCGCAGCGGCTCCTGCCCCGCGGCTCGCGGGGGACCGGCACGGCCATCCCGGCAGGCGGGGCCGCTGCTCCGGGCAGGGCCGGCTGGATGGGCCGGGCGAGGACAGGCACCGCAGGCAGGGCTGGGCAGGCAGGGCTGGGCTCCACGCGAGGACAGGCACCGCAGGCAGGGCTGGGCAGGCAGGGCTGGGCTCCACGCGAGGACAGGCACCGCAGGCAGGGCTGGGCAGGCAGGGCTGGGCTCCACGAGTGGACAGGCACTGCAGGCAGGGCTGGGCTCCACGCGAGGACAGGCACTGCAGGCAGGGCTGGGCAGGCAGGGCTGGGCTCCACGCGAGGACAGGCACTGCAGGCAGGGCTGGGCAGGCAGGGCTGGGCTCCACGCGAGGACAGGCACCGCAGGCAGGACTGGGCTCCACGGCCACGCCGCGGCTGCAGAGCGGTGCCGAGGCGCTGCTGGGGAAGATCAGATTTATTGTAAATACATTAGAGCGGGGTTTTCACCCGTGTTTGCACGTGTGTGCTTTGTGTCTGGTTATCCGAGCTGACGATATGGGCATTCCCCCCCTGTACAGTTGCATATATTAAGGCTTTTAAGAAATATAGTAAAACAAAAAATATGACCTTTAAAAGCATGGTTGAGTTGCATTCATTTTATAACCATCAAAGCAACTCTTTACTGTTGTAAGGTAGAAAAATCAATGATGCAATCTTTTTCCTTTTGCCTCGTGCAATCCGTAATTGAAATGGAAAATCAAATGAACGGCTAACAGATAATTGTTTTATCAATATTCCCTGCCTGCCCTACAAGGGTCAGCCTAGAATGATCATGAGCCACGGATATGATGAGGACAAAATGTGAAATTGAACAGCAAGGAGGCAATAAATCAACCTTGACAAGAAAGAGTGACCAGCATGTAGCTCTTGTAGGCAGCTTTTGGGACACTTTTTGTCTCAGGTGTCTGCACTGATTTAAAAATGTGAGAATGTAATATTTGAAGCTCTACCAGCAGGTAAACAACTGCAGACTATTTCTAGGTTAAGGCATCATCAAAGCAAACACACTGTAGCTGAAAAATTAGGATATTGGGGCATAGTGGGAAAAATCCAACAGTAAACCAACAGGAGAATAACAATATTCTGGGGCTGTGGCAAGAAATTCTTCCTCTTCCTATCTGGTCTAGAAAACTAAAAAAGATAGTAAATACATTAAAATGCATTTTTCAGGCTCCTCTTTTACTGCTTCATTGGGCATGAAAAATGCTTTGCATCATATTTCTGGTATTTTGGGAACTCCTTGATCTCCGTGCTGGAGTAGTGTGTCTCCTGCCCGGAGGCCCATCTGATAAGGTCTTTTTGGCTCCATGTTCTGGCCAGTGGGGCCAGGAGGATGCAGCAGATCCTGACAGGGATCTCAGCACCAGGGCCCTGGCAAGTTCTGCACCAGGGCAGTGGCGGTGTTGGGAGGATGGGGACAGGTAACACTTCTCCTGTACAGACCCCTTTACTCAACTCTTAATCCTTAAATTTTCCACTTGAAACTGAACAGGTTCTTTCTCTAATTTTGAAAAACACTTATTTAAAAGAGCAAAGTCTGGACATGTTTCCTCATCGAGACACCGAAAGTCTCAAACACCACCAAGGTCTTGAGTCCCATCTGGGGCCACCTCCAAACCTTGGGGCAGATCCACAGCTGGTGCCAGTTGTGAAATCACAATTGTTTACTCCAGCTGAGAACCCTTTAGGTTTGCATGGGTTTGTTGTTAAACCAGGCAGATGTTTCTCCCCTGGCCTATTGCAGGTACTGGTATTGTGGTAGTGAGAAATGGTTGGAGAACAAACTCACAAAGGGTGGCAGGGCTCAGGTAAAAGCCTGGATCCCTCCTGGAGCGGGGGGAGCATGTGCAGAAGCCACAGAGGGTGTTGGGCTGAAGCCCCCGTGCTCAGCTGCCCTGGGGGAGCTCCCCAGCTGTCCACAGCCACCCCACGGGGTTGGGAGCCAGGGGAGGTGTAGGGCAGCTCCTGGGCAAAGGAGCGAGTCGAGATCGTACGTGACACCTGCAGAGTTACGAGACAAACAGCTTTTTGCTGCACAGACAAATTCTCGCCTGTGTTTGCTGTGAGCAGCCCTGGCCCCGGGCAGCTCAGGGGCCTGGGCAGGGGGATGCTGGATGACCTGCCACCCCCATTCTGGGACCCCTCTCCTGGCTGCAGGGAGTCAAGGGGAGCCTTCCCCTCCCACATATGGTCTGTGGCGCTGGTGTCCCTCTTGGTGTGCTGGGATGGGTCACAGGCCTTGCACGCTTCCTTGGGTGGGTGGACCAGGAGGACACAACTTTGTTCAGGGAGGGCTCACTGGGGGTGAAGGGAGGGACATTGTCATGAGCCTCAAGCTCTCTTCCCACTGGGTTCTGTTCTTGCTTCAGCTGCAGGAGAGAGATGTTGGGGTGCCCCAGACATCAGCTGGTCTGGCCACTGTTCTCCAGCTCCCTGCTCCAGGCACTCTGTATGGGGATCCACTTCCCTGTCCCATCCCCATCCCATCCCATCCCATCCCATCCCATCCCATCCCATCCCATCCCATCCCATCCCTCTATGAGCAGAGGTTTAGTAGAAGGATGGTTTGGGTCCAGTCCTCATCTGAAGTATGCCAGGCTGGGAAGCCATCCTGAAAGCTTTATTTTTAACCTTGGCTGTTGTGTCCTGTGGTGTCCCTGGGGAGGAGGGGGTCTGGCGTGCGCGTGGTCTTGGAAACAGCAATATCAGGAACCCAGCAAAATAGGTTGCCAGTATGGAGAATATTTTTTATTTTAAGCACAATATTTTAAACACACCATGTCCTTGTTCCCTGGGGGCAAGGCTGAGAGACTTTAAAACTATTTTTTACAATTGGTTTTTCAAATTCATTTCTCATCAGGCCTTTTCCCAGGTACGGTCGGGTGTGATGCCGGCAGCGCAGCAGCCCCTGCCCTGGGGGGTCTCACAGAGGGAGCGATCCAGGGGAGCCCTGCAGGAGTTGTCTCCTTCCCACGAAGGATGGGGGTCTCCAGCAAACTGCTGGGCTGTGGGGGCATGGCCCCTTGCCCTGCATGGGCCAGGCTTGGGGTGCAAGGGGCTGGGCACCCCCAGGGGCACAGGCAGGTTGAGAACAGCCCTGTCCACCCCCCCTCCAGCCACCCTGGGGGGACAGTGGGGTCCTCTCCCCTCGCATCTCTGATATAATGAAGTGTCAACTGCTGCCATCACTGTCCTCCACGTCCTTGAAACCCACATGGTTTAACCAAGAGTCTCTCCAATTTATCAGCAGTTAAAAATAGAGGGGAAGGCTGCAAAGGACAGTCCCTGCTCCCCAGGAGCCGGGGCTGTGTGCAGGGGGGTGACCTCTGGGGGTTGGTGGGACAGGGGACACGTCCCTCGTCCTGCTCAGCAAGAGCATTTCTGTCCTGTCTGGACGTGGCTCCTGAGGGTCAGAGATTAAAATAGCAGCCATGTGGAGGGATGTGTGGACATACACAAAGGATCAGATCAGATCATTACAGGCAGTAACTGCTTCCGTAACAGTACCTGCCAAGCCCACGGTATCTGTAGGCTTTCTGATGAACACAGCATAAATCCAGGTGTGTGGGGAGGCGGGAGCATGATCAGTCACAATGTAACACACAGCCTGGAAGTGCCCTAAATACATATTTACACCATGGTGCTACTGGCTCTGAAGAAGCTGTTCGAGCTGCCAGGCTGCTAATCCACATTTAATGCTGCTGGTCTGTCACGTGAAAATATTGTGTAAAAGGATCCCCACTACAGCATCTGCAGCTCAGGGGCTGGGCATGCTCTGGGACGATGCCATGCCCGTCCTTGGCACATCTCTGCCCCAGCCAGAGGGACTGGGGCTGAAGCACAGCAAAGCCCAGCCTGGCTGTGAGCGTTTTCAGCCCCCAAAAGGCATCCCTGGGGCCTGGGTGCGGATCAGTGTGAAGGGGTGTGGGCTTGGGGACCTGTGGGGCTGGGACTTAACGTGGAGGTCCCACCTCAGCATTCTTCTCTCCTTCCTGCATCCACATGGCCAGACACACATTTCAGCAGCACTGGTGGGGTTGGGTTGTTGGGTTGGAGCTGTGGTTTTGTTTTACCAGTCCCTGGGTTTGGGCTGGGCAGGGACCTGCCTAATTGTGGTTTGGGTTTGGAGGGAACAGGATGGCAGCATATTTATTTTTACTGACATTGATATAATAATTTAATTTCCTTCATGAATTAGATTTGGGGAATTTGAAACTTAACTCTGGTAGCGCTTCTCTCCCAATTTATTGCATATGCTTAAATAAACATGTTGAATTAACTTTATAAGGCTTGTAAAAACTACAGATAAAACCGCTCTAGAAAATCAACATTCTAAATCATGCTAAGTCTCTTCCCATTCTGCTCATCCTCTAGCAGGGCATTGACAAAAATATGAAATTGATTTGGTTGAAGGGTGTTAAAGAGCCGACAGCCAAATGTCACAAACAATGAATGGCTGCAGTGTTGAGAAAATCAATAGGGAGGTTAAAGCTGGGCTTGTGAAAGACTTGGCAGACTGCTCTGTTCCAGGAAGATATCTGTCTTCTGGCCTTGGTTGCATGATCAAAAGGAAAACTTGATAGGTTTAATGAAGGGAGATACTGTAAAACTGACAACAGAAATATAGACACTGTGGTAAACTGCAGTGCACATCAGCGAGTGGGGCTATTAGATACATTTTTCAGTCTGAAAAAATATTTATAGGTAAAGATGTCAAAAAAATATTAGTGCATTCCTCCACTTTTCCCCCCTTGTTCCCAATCACACCCGTGTTCGCGTGGTGCAAACAAAGCTTTGGCTCTGGGTTTAATTGTACAACATGATGGCAAACGTATAGGGCAAAATAATTAGCATGATAATTAGCAAATCATAATGTTTTCAAATAACTGTGCAATGAGATTTCAGAGCCAAAGTGAGATTGGAATCTCTTCTTTACTTGGAGATGGTATTTCAGCAAATCATGAAAGAAAGGGAAAATGAGCCCCTGCTCCATCAATTAAAGGTGGGACAGTGTGACACCAACTCTCCGTCGTCCACCTGACACCTTTCACGCAGGCGTCGTGTCTCACGCTGCTTTTGATAAATACACAGTTGGGCTTAAAATCCGTTTTGTGAATATTAGATCCTCAAATATAAATGAGGATGCCAGCCATTAAAAAAGGTTAATAACGTTAGATTCATTTTGGTTCTGAAATCAGCTTGTAAACAAAATTTGCCCTGCTTTACACCTGACCTATTAGCAGTGCTCCTATGTAACGTATCACATCATTAGAGAAAAAAATTGCGTCAGGGCTGAGTTATTCCTTCCCACATGTTTGTTTTCCAAACACAGCATTGCACTTAAGCCTGAATTGTGTAGCAGTATTTGCAGTAACGTGGCCCCTTTGCAGCATGTATTTCCCAGCCCTGTGTTAGGCCTGAATGTTTCCTTCCCCAGCCTGTTTGGGCTTGGTGTCGCCTCTCAGTTCTGGGTATCCTGTCTATCCGAGCTGCCTCTGTTATCTCTTTTTTTTTTTTTCCTAGAAAAATGAACTCATTAGTTTAAAACTCCCAAATGCCACATTCAGCTCAAACTGCGAAGATGATAACCTGTAAAAAAAGAGAGGAGAAAAGAGAGAAGGAGGCTGGCAGGTTTTCTGCAAGTGGACGCTGTAATAAAAATGCCCCCTACTTTGTCGGGATGGGGTTTGGAGGGCTGCTGCCATATGTTACTTTCCTTTTTAGCTGGGATTATGCCATCATTATTGCTGATAAAAGCTGTTTACTGCCTTGGCAGAGGAGTGATGCTTGGCGCAGTTTGGGAGCCGCCATTCAGTTTACAGAGAAGTGCATTTAGTGCCAGATGCTGGGATCCAGGGGCTTTGTTATCTTTTCCCATTATTGGGATCATCCATTGTCTGTTTTTTTCTCCTTTTAACTTAGCTCTGGCTTTGTTGTTTTTATTTGGATTCACTTGTGCTCAGGCAGGTGACATGGCAGGTTTTAGATCCCTGGGCAGTGCCGGGCACAGCTCCACAGTCAGGGGCCCACAGGGACCATATCCCCTCCTGGCACCACTGTGGGAGCTGATGGGTTTTGGCCACCAGGCACCTGTGATGGAGGCTGGGGCACCTTGGGGTGCTGCCCCTGTGGCCCTGTGAGCCGCCCCGGCACCAGCCCAGTCCCTGCGCTGGCTCCATGCACAGTTTTTGCCACTGCCCTGGGACACCAGGTCTGTGTCCCCAGGACTCACACCTGGATGTGCCTGACACCAGTCCCTTGCAGCAGCACGATGAAATGCTGCCAGCCGGGGCTTTCCCCTGTGTGCTCCTGGTGAGGAGGAGCAGTCGTGCCCTGCATGGTGTGGTGGGGCCATAACCCAGAGCAGGGACACGGCCCAGCCCCAGCGAGCCTGGGTGGGCTCCTCCCGGCCATGGCCCCAAGGTCCCACCGGGCCATCCTCTGGCTTCCACTCGGGAATCAAGGCTGGATGTGTCTGTAAATCTCATCCTTGCTGGAGACACGGCCTCGCTGTTCCCAAACTGACTTCTCAGGGCCCACAGCCCTTGTCTTGTGTTCAGGGGCCCCTCGGGCACCCCGGGTGCAGGTCGTGGAGCTGTGCTGACCCCAGCAGGTGCTGCTGCCCCGTGGGTGCGCTGCCCACGCCGGGTGAGACGGCAGAGCGGTGGTGTGGGGCTGCCGTGGAGCTCCCGTTCACCTCCTCTGCTCTGATATTCTTTGGGGAAGAGGCTCTGACCTTATTTCTCCTGCTAAGAGAGATGCATCTGGAACCAAATGAGGGCAGTAAAGTATAATAGAAGGATTACAAATGAAAGTTTTGTTTCTGCTGGTGCAATACCTTGTTTCCCCCTCGTGTATCCTGGGAAATCAGGCTGATCAATAGTTCCCATTTCAGCACAACTGCAGCCAGCATTACAACTGTATAAAATTTACAACATTGTCTGCTGTAAATTTTAATTGGAAAAGCCTCGTAGCTTCACCCTCGATCTTTGCGCTTTTAAATGTATTTGATTTTAAAAAATCAAACAAATTTACAGCACGTAACATGTCACACGCTTTGTGCAATAGAGGTAGCACAAACCCACCTTCCTACTGTAAGAGAAAAGGGCTGTAAAATACCTGGAAAAGGCCGGGAGTGCAACGAGGGTGTGTTTGGGAACCAACAAGCCCCCGGTGCCAGGCAGTGCCGGTGGGAGGGGTCTGCTCCCAGTCCTCACAGTGCTGCAGCCCCACAGCCCCACGGCCCCACAGCCCCGCAGCCCCGCAGCCCCGCAGCCCCACGGCCCCACAGCCCCACAGCCCCACAGCCTCCCCGAGGAGCTGCACAGAACACGGCGCTTTCAGCACAGCTTTATTTCTGTCACAGGTCAGGCTTAAAATGCTGTGTGATACAGTTATTGACTCTAATCTGGGCATAAACACAAGTCCTCAAGCACCAGCCCAATTAATAATTTGCATAATTAACATGCATATTAAATAGGGACTGGCCTTGCATCTGTATTGGCGGTGATCGGGGTAATGAGGGCTAGCGGAGCGGCGCCTCGGGCTGGCGGGAGCAGACGTGTGGCAGTAGTAATTTTTGCTTGGATTGACAACTGCTAGACAAGCAGTCCCAGCATAAAACTAAACCCCGTTTGGCAGAATTAATCGTTGACAAACTGCTCTTAAAGCTGTAACATTGTTTCTGTCAGTTGTTCGGTTTGATGTCACTGTTAGACATAATAAATCAATAGTGTCAGAATTTGGTAATGTTTATAGCTAGCAAGGTTTATTATTTCATATGACTGTCATGTACAAATCGTGGTATCATGGCTGCCTCTAAATTATCAAAGGCACAGTATTGCTGGAATAGATTTCTTAAAATTCCTTCTCCAATTGATCCTGCTGATCGTTGGTAGCGACGGGGCCCACTTGTGTTTTGGGAGGGGTGACTTTCTCCTCTGGACATTTTTTAAAGACAAGTTTGAGCTGTTGTACACAGCAGGATTTATTGTCACTGTCTCCAGCCCCGGCAGCAGCTCTCTGCTTTATGGGCCTCACTTCTTCTGCTCCAGTCACAGTTTCCAGACTATCAGTGAATTCCCTGGAGCAGATCCATGGAGCCAGTGCAGTGTGGGCAGCACAGGGATGTCCTGATCTGAGCAGGGTTAAAATCCCACCTCCATGAGAGGGGCCAGCCCTGGGACAGGGATTTATTATCCAGCGGGAACAGGGCACAGGCAGACTGAGGGCAGACTCCTATTCCCACCTGGGGGTGTGGGGAGAACATGGGCTGTGATGTACAGGTGTCTGTGCACAGGACTGTCTGCATGTGGGGGTGTCTGTGTGTGGGGGTGTCTGTGTATGTGGGGATATCTGTGCATAGGGGTGTCTGTGCATGGGGTGTCTGTGTGGGGGGGTGTCTGTGTATGTGGGGATATCTGTGCATGGGGTGTCTGTGCATGGGGTGTCTGTGCATGTGGGGGTGTCTGTCCATGGGGTGTCTGTGCATGTGGGGGTGTCTGTGCATGGGGTGTCTGTGCATGTAGGGGTGTCTGTGCATGGCAGTGCCAGGGGTGACTATGCTTACCTCTCCCCTGCTCTCCTGTCACCATCTCACCCCAAACACTGGGGTTTGACCCATCACACCTCTGCTCATTGCACATCCCCTGGGACCCGCCTCTGCACCCAAAGGGATGGGACAGTCCCTGGGCTGGGCTAAAACTGTCCCCTCACGAAGGCAGCACATATAAATTACGACAATAAATTACTGCAGCCCCAGGGTAAAAGAAGCATCAAGTTATGACTTTTACATGAGTATTTAGTCAGCCATTCAATAAAAAATAGGTCTTCCAGTTGCACAGTACCATTTATCAGCTCCATATTTATTATTTATCATAGCTACACATGATGCAAATGTGAATTACCTCGCTGCTCCTCTGAGGAGCACTTGCTTTTATAGAAATGTAAACATATATAACACAGTTTGCAGAGTCAGAGACCCGGCTTTGAAAGGAAAGAGAAATTAGGGATGCAGATTTTATTTTTGCTTTCATTTCTATGTGATAAATTATCTGTTCTACAGTTTCCTTCTAAAGGTCATTTCCAGGAGTAACTTTCCCTAACTCCTGCCACTCTGTGGTTAGCTCTGAGGAGGGATCTGTGGGAACAGCAGAGCCCACTGGTGCCCAGGCAGATGGAGGTGCTGTGAGGTCACAGCTCTCATGTCTGTGGCCAAGATACTTTTGCAGTTGTTTGCATGGCTCCTGGCAAGGGCTGATCCTGATGCCACCACCACAGGAGTCACGTTATCCATGCCCCAAGATCCATGGGGCTCATGATATCCATGCCCAGAGCACTGTGGGGCTGGGCAGGGTTGGCCAAGGTTGGGGGCCCAGTGGCTGGAGGGTGGGTGAGAGGGCTTTGCTGACCCCACTCCAGGCATTCCCACCCCCAGGATCAATCCTCTCACCAGGTGACAATCATCCATAGGCAGGAAATACCTGCAGTCATTAAAATTCCTCCCACATTTATTCTAGCTCTGGTAGTCTATAAAGTGATTTCAGTTCTAAAAGAGGGATTTGAAGATTTCTTCCCTGCTCTGTGTTTCTAGAGTTTCTGGGGTCCTATAGGGAATTTCAGGCCTGGAAGTATTTCACTTACATGAATTGCCTTTCAATTTCAAAATTCTTTTTATATCTGGGAACCTCTTCCTAGCACGGGGGTGAGGGGCAGGGGCAGGTCAGGGGAGCTCCCCCACCTGCCCCTTGCTGGGGCACAGGGGTGACAGGGGCTGGGACAGGGGGGTGACAGGGGCTGGGGCCATGTGTGGTACCACTGGCGTGGCAGAGTGCCCAGAGCAGGCACACAGGTGGGCTCATGGCCATGGCACAGCCATGGCCTTGTGTGGGCACGAGGGAATGCTGGTCTGGACCTTCGCTTCTGGAGCCCCTGCTCCTCCTTTGCCTCCATGGGGTCTGTCCCCTCTCTCTTAGCAGGAGCCCCCCTTGGCTGTGAGGGCAGCATGTCTGTGGGTGGTCCTACCCTGTGGGTCACTCTTGCTCCTCTCCACGGGGTTGGCACCCAGAGCTGGGGTGCTGCACTCCCAGACGTGGCTGTGTCCCCAGGGGAGGGCAGGAGGGCTTGTGCTTCTTTGTTTGCAGCAAGCAATCTAAACCCCCCTGGAGAAAGTGTAAAGGACAGGAGTGAATTGCTGAAGAGTTGAAATTGATACAAAGCTGAAGGGTTCCAGGTCAAAGCGCTGGGGCACGGTGGGGTCTGTGCCTCAGCCCAGGGTCTGTTCCCAGAGCTCAGGGGTGGCATTTGTGAGGGAGAGCTGCCATGGGGGCCAGGCAGTGTCCCCTCAGCCCACTGAGGTGCCTTTGCACCTCTGGCAGCACCCCGGGCTCCAGGGCACCATGTGCTCGGGCTCTGCAGCCCTGCCCCGGGTCAGGGTTCCGTGCACAGCGGTGTCACCGCAGCGCTGGCCCCGCGGCTCTCGGGGTCCCAGCCTGGCAGCAGTGCCAGCAGCGCGGGGTGCAGGGCAGCAGCCGGCTGGGCTTTGTGTCCTCCCCGAAAGCCTCCGGCCGCCGTTCGTGGCTCTGCAGCCGGAGGAGGCTCCGGAGCTGGCACGGGCGCTGCGGTGACGCTGCCGAGGGACCTGGTGGCCTGGGAGCAGCCGGGCTGCTGTCGCTGCCGGTGGCACATGACAGCCGCGTTAGCACCAATTTGCTCGGGAGGCGATGCCACGAGGCCTTTTCCTGCGGGCGGCCCCGGTCGCCGCTCCCGCCCCGGGCACGGAGCAGCGCTGGCGGCCGGCGCGGAGGCGCGGGAGCCCGGCTGGGTTTGCTGCGGGGAGGTCATTAGTTACCGCATCGAGGGCTGCACGGGAGAATAACAGCACATCAGTTAGGATGCTAATTCACTCGACTGGCAGCGAGCGCTGGGAATGACAGCTTGGAGGGGTGCGGGGGAGGGTCTGAAAATGGCAGCAGATTGGTATTTTGAAAGGGGAGGGAAGTTTTATAATGATGAATAAGAAAGATGACATTTGGTGCTCACATTTCCCGTGCGTTGGCTGTCCATGGGAGGGTCAGCGTGCGGAACCTCCCGCGACGAGCCCGGGGCTGCCCAGCAGCTGACTGGGAGTGCACCCTTCCTGGGAACAAAAAGAAAGGCCCAGATAATTAGGGCAAGTTGAACTGCGGGAGGTAGCCAGCTTCTCGTCTGCCTTTTGTATATTCATGACCCAGCTTGATTGATGGAAGGACAGTGTTTGGTGACACTGTCATTTGCAAGTTGAAAGGTAGAGTACAGGCTGGAGCTCTGCTCAGATGTGCCTTAAAGGGTCCTACAATAAGCTCATTTGGATGCTGATGATGTTCGCATCTGCATTTCTTTGTTTCTAACTGTTTCAGGAGGACATCTGTTAATTTGTATAGATTAGCTTGGATGCTTTCATTTAAAAACATCAAATTATGGAACAGGACTGTTTATTATAAAAGTTTCCTGGAAAGTTTAAACTGATTTGGAAACCATGCAGAGCGTAAGATTTAAAAGCAGGATTAAAAAAAATAGGAGTAATACTTACATTCACATTCAGTGTCCCATGCCCAGGAATTAAGACTTGCATTTTTGCTGCACATTATCAAGAAATGTTAGCAAAAGCATCTGTTGAATTATAAATTTCAGGATAAATGAGGCTTGCCAAATTTTGTATCTGCTGGGAAGAGGAGGGCCCCCTTTGCTGGACAGGGAAAGCCTTTATGTTTGAAGGGGGGGAAATGAAATTAATTCAAGAGGGAAAATGCTTTTACTGTGTAATATTTAGCCACATATTTCAAGAATAATGGTGCTTCTGTCAGAGAAGTTCAGTTTTTGCAGGTACTGCTTTCAGAGAGACAGTGGGATGGGAGCTGGGGGGAGGTTTCCTGCCGTGGGTCTGGCTGCCCTCAGAGCAGCAGCTGTTGGTTGGCTCCACGTGTGCCAGGCTGGGCACCCTGCATGGGTCCCTTCCCGCTGGAGCAGCAGCCAGCTCCCGGACCCTGCGGAGCTGGGCGGGCAGGGGGATGGCTCCAGCTCACCCCAGCTGCAGTCCAGGGCTTGGCCTTTGACAGTGACCCTTCCTCGTGTGCCCCTTCCCTTGGACCTGCTTTTGGCTGCTGCAGCCATAAAACCTGGTCTCATTCCAGGTATTTTCAGGAACGTTAACTCACGTCCAAGCGTGCTCTGCTTTGCACTCTTGGCGCCAGGCGTCTTCCTCCCAAGGAGGCCTTCGCCAGCCCAGCCCATGTGGCCCAGGAACACAGGAATTGGGGTTGGGATACTGCCCTGGACTGAGGCAGACTGGCTATGGGGGCACTCGCCTGCCTGCTCCTTCTTGTGCCCTGCACTGTGGGGCATGGCCATGCTGGGCTCAGCACTGGGAATTTATGTCTGTGACTCCCATCTTCGTATTTACTCCAGCTGACACATAAACCTTAACTGCCCAGGTCAAGGGAGCTGGAAGGACATCAATGGGGAGGGACCTGGCAAAACCTGCAGCTGCCTGAGCACTAAGGTGGCCAGAGATGGGGAAATACCACATTTAGGGGGCACCAGCAATGAGCAGACATGTG
Organism: Manacus candei; assembly: GCF_025592945.1. Classification (NCBI taxonomy): domain Eukaryota; kingdom Metazoa; phylum Chordata; class Aves; order Passeriformes; family Pipridae; genus Manacus; species Manacus candei. The sequence continues at coordinate 733,280 of NW_026138119.1, read as the reverse complement.
GGACCAGGGCTGCAAGGCAGCCCCAGGCATTGCCATGGCCCAAGACCCACTCGTGCATTTGAGAGGTCCCAGCATGGGCTAGAGGAGAGTTTGGGGCCAGCTCTCACCCCTCCTGAGTTGTGTCCCAGCATGTGTCCTCACCAGACAGAAATGCCCATCACTCCCAGCCTGATGGGCACCTGCAGGGGCGGAGGGCACCTTCCCCGCTCTGTGCCCTGCAGCGCTGCGTCCTGGCACGCTCCAGGATCCTGGCAGCCATCCCAATGCCATGTGTGTGTCCTCCTGTCGGAGGCACAGGATGGAGATCAACAGAGGGTTTCTAGGGCAGCCAGCACAGTGACAGCGTCCAGGAGCCGTGCGGGGGGAGAGCAGAGAGCAGCCCTGGGCAGGGCTCTGCCAGTGTGGGTGGGCACCCAGGCACCGCGCCGGCCACAGCCCCGCGGGACGCTCGGGGCTGCCCTGGTCCGTGGGGAGCGGGATGGTGCCGGAGCGTGGTGGCTGGGGAGCACAGCGTGCTGGTGCAGGATGTGATGATCGCAGCATATGCTGGCTATTAGTGTGCCTTTTATTTAATTTTTTTTTTAATACAAGCCTACATCGCTGGTGGCGGTGCAGACATAATTGCTACCTTGCCTGAACGCAGCAGAGTTTGTAGTTACTCAAGCAGGAGGTTTTTAAAACTGTGAAGTAGTTTCTCTTCCTGCATGCCCCCATATCAGGTAGAAAATGGGGAAAGAACTGCTAAATGATGTATTTAGAAAAAGCTGTTCTACAAGAGTATTTGAAACATTACAGATCTGCCAGAAGGTCCATTAACATAAATGTTTAACTCAGACACACACAAACTTATGTACCGAAATGAAAATGTTTCATGCATTAATTTGCTGCAGAAGGTACTAACATAACAATTAGAGCAACATTCTGCCTGCGTACACTTAAATTTCCTGGGGCAGTGTTTCAGTGGTAACGCGGAGCGTTGATGTAGGATCTCCTTGACTCCTGGTGCAGCACACCCCAGCACTGCAGTTCCTTCTTTTAAATCACGTTCTTACAGTTTCAAACCTGGCATCGAAGGAACTGGGAGGTTGACAGTAAGGCACAGTTTTGGGGAAGGGGAGTTGGTTTCAGTGCCCCTCTGGCTGCCGCGTGCTCACACCGCCGACATCCCGTGTTCTGTTGTGCACTGACAAAGGAACCGCCTCGTCCTTCAGGTTGCTTTGAACGTGGATGGCAAAGACAGTTACAATAAAGCAGAGGAGCCCCCAGGGCAGCCAGGTAACGCTGGGCTCATTCCATTGCCGCTCCCGGTTTGGTTCCGTCACATCCAGTGCCTTTGCTGGGCTCCGGGTTTTTCTTGGCTCAGCCTGGCAGGATGCTCTGCCCTCTCAGAGGGTATTTAGTGCTGAGTACTCTCAGCATGCAAACGCTGGCGTCGCTAGCTGGGAATATGGGAGCACCGGGGGTTCCCATCCCAGTCCGGGCTGTGTCCTTGGCACACGGCTCCGTCACATGGCACAAACCCCGGCAGTGCGCGGGGTGTGGGAGTGCAGCGGCCAACATTCCTCCTCCGAGCAAATGCTTGTCCTAAACTGAGCACCGTAGAATAAAAATGGAAACATAAAAATAGCAGTTGGAAAGATAAAACAGCATTTATAGTACTAATAAAACCGTTGTGGCTTCCACAGGAAAACATGCTCTGTAACCTAATGCTTACCTGGGAAGACTGTCGAGTTTCGGAGAGTTATAGCTGTTTTTGTAAGAGAAGCACAGAGATTTGCTTCAGGGCTGAGTGATAGATTCTCCTGCCTGGAGCATCCCAGTGTGTTTATACATGGCTTGTATGGCAGCTTTCATAAGACATTTACCCCATGATTTGCGATGAGCTTATGTGTGAATAATTAATGGCAATTAATCCTTAATTACAGTAATTAGGCAAGTCACAGGAAATTAAGCTGCAGCTGGAGAAGACCATGCCTGGGAAGAGAGGATTGGGGGCTGTGTGAATGTGCCATTCACTGACAACATTACGAGGATGAGCAGCATTCAGCAGCTTTGGCATTTCTATTGGCAGCCTTGGGTAGGACAAGAACGCTCAACATTAGCAGCAATCTATAGTTGTCTACAAGAGTTTTTAGTTCAAGTGCCAAAATGTTATGTTGCATATGGTGATTATCTAAGTTTATTGGTTGCCATAATTCAAATGGGTGTAATTGTTTTTGGCTTGATGGTGACATTAGAAACTGAAGCTTTTATGTGTTCGTAGGTTCTGCTGGCATCAGCCATGGTTCAACTTCTAGAAACAATTCATCCAGGTTTCCAATTATGGAAACAGATTCTACAAATGGCTGGAAATTAACAGAGAAATTTCCAATGATTAAAAAAAAAGAAAACAGCAAAACTGGCAGCTTCTTAGTTGAGCAGCTAATTGCTTTATTATTAGCTGCCTTTCCCATTAAAATGAGGTTTGCACAAGGTGCAGTGTGTGCAGAGGCTGCTGCCTGGCTTGGGCAGTGGGACCAAGAGGGAAGGAAATGGAAGTGCTGGTGGGTAAAAGTTCGCAGTGGAAAAGCCCATCTGAGGGATCTCCTGTGCTAATCCCAGCCATGCCATAGTACTGGAAAACAGATCTGTGCTGGAAGCCTTTTGCCCTGGGCAACCCACAGCGAGGCTGTTTGCAGCTTAAGAGCTGCAGCCTTCCCCATCATTAATGTGCAAAGTTTTTAAACCTCATGATTAAACATGTTTCTGTAATTTACTGGGTTTCCAAGTGGCGATGTTTGTGCCAGCAACAATCTGGGGCAGAGCCGTGGAGGGAAGCACACATTAGTATCAATGGAACCTACAAAAAGCAATCAGTAATTTATGAGCTTGTGGAAAAATGCCCACATGTTCTCATCAAATTATAGAGATCCTATAATTTACTCAGTGACTACAAGGTGCACGCTCCCAAACCTGCTGTGGGGTGTTAACTGAACCTCTGATTAGATTTAATCCAAACAACTAATCTGTTAGAGGGGCCTGAATAAATAGGCAATATGGCCAGAGCAGAGTGTTATTTCAGGCTAAGATGACAACTGATGAGGAGGTCAGCCAGTTCTACCCTAGAAATGTACAGTGACCTGCTGCAGGTGGGGTGCAGCACCCAGCCAGAATCCTGTGTGTGCCCCTCCGCGTGCCTCGGCACTGTGAGCGCTGAGCAGGCAGGGCAGGAGGGAGATCTCTGCTCTTCCAGAAATAAAAGCCTGGAGCCAGATGTTTGAGAGCTCTGTACTTGTTTATAATATGGAAACGTGTAAAAACTTCAGCTCCTTGCATGGGGAATCTAGATCAATTTTTAATTTACTTGTACGCATGGATGACTCATTTGAAAAAGAAAATTGTGGCATCAAAAAAAAGACATTTCAGCGAGCATAGGTTGCTGCATTTATCTGTTTCTCGTGCACTCTGGAGTGGAAATAAGTCACAGTATCTTAATAATGGTCTTGATTTTATAAATGATTTTTCCCCTTGAAATAAGCAATCCATTCATTTTAATATGTAGAATTGGTTTGCTAGCAGGGCGACAGTTTAAAAAGACTTCCAACTGTGACACAAGTGCAACCATATTGCTTCCTATTACTCGCTAAGGTAGTTGTTTAGAAGAGAGAATGTTCTCCCTGGAAATGTTTAAAGTGCTGTAATTTTATTTAGGATAATGAGGATTTATAACAGTTTTACCATATGAAAACCTGCCTTTCGACAGAGCGAAATAGGCGGTTGCGGTTGCGGAGCTGGAGCGGCGGGGTCTGCGAGGGGAGGTGTCTGTGTCTGCTCGGGCAGCGAATCCGTCACCGGGCCCAGAACGTTCCCCGCAGCCGCGTGGGATAATTCATCACCAGCATGTATGGATTTCTCTGCTTTAATCGCTCTAGACGTTAATTAAAATCCTGTTTTATAGAATATTTTAATTTTGAGATTTGCCCAGCTGTACAGCCTCCGCTCTGTTGTCAGGGTTGAGCCGGATGATAACAAATAGCTGAATTTAAGCCTAGCCGGGAATTCGGGGGGAATTCCTGGTGGAGTCAGAGGAGTTTGGCCACGGCTGGATCAGGACTCGACGCTGTGCTGCCGCTCAACTCTGCTGGAAGGTTGTTCCTCTGCGCTTATTGTTGTTGTTAAGCCTTTAAAAATTTTCCCTTCATTAAGAATGCTTCCCGTTTATTACCAGTCTTGCTTCCTGGGCAGGATCGGCGCGGGGCCGGGCGAGGGTGCTGAGCAGCACAGTTAATGCCCTGCTCATAAATAGAAAGGAGAAGGAATTGAACTGTTACAGATTTTATCAGGTTTTATCTCCTCACTGAAAATCTTAGCTCTCAAAACATTTCTAATTTCCCTTATTTGAAGGCTCAAACAGTTTCAAATTACTGCCCGTGGATTGTTCTTGACACGGAGAATGGTAAATTTGAGCTGTGGAAACGCTGGAATGTGTGGTGTGTGCTTTTCCTGAACAAGGGAATTCAACGGGTAAATTACAGTCATTTACTTGGAGTGTAATTTACTGAGAGCCTTTAGGCAAATGCAGGAGAAAGGACAGCAGGACAGGAAAAATAGCTAAAACAGGGGCTCCCCCTCCCTCCTCGCATGAAATCCAGTCTATATCCACGTGATGGGGATAATAAAAACTTTCTTATTTAAAATATATATAATTCTTATTATTTTTTCAATTCATAAGGCAGGCATTTTTAAGTATGACAGATTTATGTGAAGATAAGATTTTAAATCTTGCTAAATTATCCACACATCTTCTTAGGCTTGTGCATTTTGCACCTCAGGATCTGCATGCAATCATCCCATATTTGAGATTGATAAAACTGTTAATTTTGTGCCTAATAACAGGTCAAGCATCTGAAACTGTCATCAAGCTCAATGGAAATTGCTGTTTTCATCCTATGGAAATACTCAATATTTAATCAATTTTTTAAAAATAAAAATGTTTATCTAATGGAATCTGCAATGAAGAGATGCACTCAAGCTTTTATTTGAAATGAGAGCACAGAAATAAATACGGATGTGTTTTTTTCTTCATTTAAATGGTAGAAATATGGCAAAGAAGCAGCCAAGGTCTTGTAATCTGCAGGTCTGTGGAGATGCAGGATGATGCTGAGGAAGTGTTGTGGCCTGGCTCCTGTGGGTGGGAATTGCAGAGCAAAGAGGCTGCGCTGGGAGTGGGTTTGTGCAGCACTATGTAATCTGACACTGAAGTTGTGCCCTGCATTCCCTGTGTCATAATTGATGGCTAAGGAAAAGCACATGCTATGCTAATCCTTTGTTGGAATAGCTTGTTAAATTGCGGTTGCCAATTTAAAATAAACTATGGAATGCCTGTCTGTATTTGAAGGTTTGCAGTCTGCAGTTTTAAACAGTCATTTTAAAGCTGTTTTTCAACTTTATGTTGCATGCACACTGTCTGCCTGTGCACACAAGGTCAGCGTGTTCGCTGCTTTAATAGCCGACCATCAAGAACAAAATCAATGAGCTGCGTGTTTCACACCAGTATCACAAGGGATTTTCCCATTTATAGCACATTTGTGTACTGATCCCGAGTTTAAATGACAATATTGATGCCCTATTAGAGCTGTGCCGAAACGGACTTTGTGCAGTTCATGCTCAAAGTTGTCTGAACTCGGTCCTTTCCCAGACTCTGGTCCCACTTTCTGTCCGGCTTCCGAACATAAATAAGCCCAGAGCACGTCGGAGCAGGGCTCAGCTCCCACCTCCCTGTTTGCAGGAGGGGGAATTCCTCAGCTGCAGATTTCAGATCAAGATCTTCCGTAGTTGATGCAAGGAGGGTTATGAGGCTGCGTCTAAATAATCATCTGCGTGCTGATTACGGAGAATAAAGTGGCATTATTGCTTATGGATGAGAGAAGGCAGCACTGCCCTGGGAAGACACAAGTGCCAGTTCTGTGGGAATTTTATGAGTCCTGGTGCGGTGTAATCAGCCGCCGGCGGCTCTGACGGAAGGATAGCTCATGGTCTGCGGGGGAATAGATCCTGTGCTGCCGAAAGGAAATGTTACTTGTGCAGAAGAAAATGATTTAATGTTGGTAGAAGGGTTATTCATTTATAAGGGATTAAAAATGACTTCAATATAATACCTTTAATTTGTAATAATGGTCTGCGGGGCTGTTTCCTGTCTAAAATAAACCGTTTGACTGGCATGTTCGTTTGATCCATTCGGTTCTATGGGATATTAGAGGGATAAAGGAATTATTTTCAGTTATTTTATATTCAATTACATCGGTGAGGGCCTCGGTGGCCGGGTAGCAGGGAGGTGTCAGGCTGTCCCCTGGCCCATGTCTGACCCTGGGGCAGCTGAATTCTGTGCCTGCCCCGGGAATCGAGTGGCTGCCCTGTGTGGGGGCAGGACTTGGGCACATGTGGCACAGTTGCTGCTGGAATTCCGTTCATGGGAGTAAAGCAAGGAGGAGAAGTCGAAGCTTGAGGTGTGCAGAATGCCTTTGACTTGGAGGGACTGCAGTCAGAAAAAAGAGAATGAAGGGAACCTTTGCACTTGAGCTCTGCTTGTGATCAGTCGAGTCATTCTGCAGAGCAGGGCTGTGTCCAGAGGTGGGTGACACAGCCCAGACCCATCACCAAGCTCACCCTCCTGCCATGGCAGCAGGTCCCACAGCCCGGAGCCTCCTCACAAATCCCCTTCACAGGGTCCCTTTGGGGTGGCCATGCTCATTTTGGGCACAGATCCCGGACCACGGGACGGTGGCTGTGCTGCATTCAGTCCAAAGCCATGTGGGAGACAGGACTTGCTCACCCTCACTGGAGCTGCCCACTGATCAGTTGTGTGTTCCCTGGCAGGGCTTGGTTTGTCTGTTCACTGGGAAGTAAACAAGCTTTCTCAGATTTGGCAGATGGGTGTCTCCAGTTTTTTGCATTTAATAACGTTTCAGTATTTGGATTCTTGTTTTGTTTAAGTTACGGGTTTCGGGAATCACCAGAAAATCTCCACTTCCTAGACAAAAAAGATTGCAAGTTTCCATTCTGTACAGACACCTTAAAAAGGTGACCCCGAATCTCCATCAAGGGAGAGCAGATAACCAGGGTCCATATTTATTGCTGCTAAAATCCTTGTGCTTTTTGAATTAGCACGATGTGGGGAGAAAGAGGGAGGAGTCTGATGGGTATTTTGGTGAACTGTGGTATTAGCAGCTGGGTAAAGGGCAGCAGCGTTCTCAGAAGGTCTGACAGTGCTGGTGTGCCTGGGAGCATGAGCTAGTAATGAAAGATGATGCAGAAACCCCCGAATTCCAGAAATAAAGATACCAAGAGGTGTGTTTTTCGGTGTAACTGCAGTCTTTCAGTGTAACTAAAGAATAAGCAGCAAAGCAAATAAACATATAGTGCTTGTGAATTTCCTTTTGTTCCAGATCAAAAATACAAGACAGAGTTCTGGTAGTGATATACAGGCAGGATTAATCTGAATAAACATTTCCAGCGTGGCTGTTGTGGAAAAAAGGCATGTTCTGCTTGCAAGGCTGGGTACAAAGTGTTGAGAATAGGGCTAGATCCTGCCTTGCTGCTTTAATTCGTGTGTATTTAGTGCAGAATTGCTGTCTGATTTACTGGGAAAGAAAAAAACCCAACTAACAGAGCCAATTTTGATTGGAACAGGCAGGATTAAAATGCAGGATTATCCCTGCAAAGGCTATATTGGGTACGCAGCTCACTGACCTTTTTGAGGAGCGAGCATGTGTGGAGCTGTGCTGGGATAAATCCTTGTGCTGCGGCCTTGGAGAGCGGGGTCAGGCACACAAAGCGTGACCGGGCGCAGTGCCCTCACCTGTGATCAGCACAGGTCCATGTGTGTACATGTAATTCCAGTTCTCAGCCCCAAACACTGTCTTTGTATAAATATGTGCTTGGAAATAACGTTTCTATAGGTTTGGGTGATATAAATAATGTATGTGGAGAAGCTCATAAATGTAAGCTCGAATTTTCCTCAGTAGTTTTTGTTCTCAATCACCTTGATGAAACAATCTTGAAGGCGCTCTCCTTTCCATGGCATTTGGAATGAGTCCCTGACAGGCTGATTTTCCACCCCTGTTGTGATGCTGCTTTCTCTAGTTAATATTCCTCTGTAAGTGTCGTACCAAAGTAAACCAAAGGAGCCTGGCTCATGACACTAAGGCTGCATTTGCATTAATTATGCAGTCAGGGCTGGTGAGAAAATGCTGTCACAGAGAGAGAGGCAGTAAATGAGAACCCTCCGAGTGCGCCTGAATGAAGAGCATTAAGTTCATTTACATGGGCGCAGGCCGCGAGGCTGGCAGGGAACAATGGCTTTGCTCTTGTCGCTCGCCGCCGTATTGTTCTGCGGCTTAATGACTCCCAGGCAGAGTGGGTGCGCTCACAAAGACACGGCCACGATCCCTTTGGTATTAATAACGGCAGTAATAATTAATAATATCCCACTAATCGGGAGGCTCATGGCGCCCCGAGACTGGGGAGGCTGCGGCGCGGCCCGGCCCGGCGCCGCCGTGAGCCCCGGGGGTGCCCCGCCGTGAGCCCCTGCCTCGGCCCCGGGCCGGGGACAGGCCCCGGCGCTGCCCGGAGCCACCACAGAGCCACCACAGAGCCACCACAGAGCCACCACAGAGCCCCTGCCTCGGCCCCGGGCCGGGGACAGGCCCCGGCGCTGCCCGGAGCCACCACAGAGCCACCACAGAGCCACCACAGAGCCACCACAGAGCCACCACAGAGCCCCTGCCTCGGCCCCGGGCCGGGGACAGGCCCCGGCGCTGCCCGGGAGGGCCGGGGCAGGGCCGGGGCAGGGCCGGGGCAGCGGCTACTCGGGGGGTCCGGAGCGCCCGTCGGGTCCTGGCTGGGCGGCCTCTGCGGCGCTGCCAGGGAAGAGCAGGAATATTTTAATTTGTATATTTTCCAGGGATTTTTTTTTGCCTGTTTCCAGCATCCCAGGCTTTAGTTCTGTAGCAAAATTACTCCTCTTGTTGCCAGGACAAGTGGTTGGAAATGGGTCGTTTCCCCTCAGGTATTTTGCCCAGGGCAGTGCCCGTGGGTGGGTCACCCTGTGAGCCTCCCCATGGCCACATGGCCCAAACCCACACTGAGATAGCAGATTTGTGTTAACACCACAAATCGGGATGGGAAACTGCATACGTGTGAAAATATTTACTGGACATGGTACTGAGTAAACCTGAGCTGAGGGTTTGATGAGAGTCCCATTGCCACCACTGATTGCATTGTGTTCACTTCACAGCTATCAAAGGCCTCTCCAGATCCTCCTTCTTCCTCTCTGTGCATGTGGGCATCGAGCTTGTTATAGAGCAAAAGCAAAATGTGTGACTCATACAGACATGACCATCTATAAAGATGAGGAGAAATATTAATACATATGTAAAAAATTAAAGGTGTACACCTTGGCTGTTTTATACATAAAGATTAATCTCCCAATATTATATTGTGATACTATAGTTTGGGACTATTTTCATTGAAATGTGGAGGTTCTCTTTAAAGTTCAAAACTTGTTGTCATTTCTATTTATCTTCAAGACTTCCAGACACTTTAAACTACAGTTTAAATTTAAAGTGACTATTTTTATTCATATGCTGACATAATTTCCCTTGGAATGATTTATATTTCAATAATAGCTTAAATTATGTTTTGCATTCTGTGCTTTGATGTCATGCAGGAGGTGTCATCACAAGATAAACTTTCACATCTGAGAGTCAATAAATTGTGCTTAGGTAGTCTAATGAAAATATTGTGAATGGCTATATGGAGTTATATGCAGTACAGCCAAGCAGCACAGATACATGTAGATATTTAACAAAGGGCTGTGTTTGATCTCACGATGTCATTGGCTTTGACACCATGGCACAGTACCAGTTTACAGTGATACGAATCCTATAATACTATATCATGCTTTTATCCACTAAATAAAAACCTGCCCTATGTTTTATTACAAAGTAGGTGGCCTGGAGGAAAAATATATGTATTCTTTCCTTTTGGAATAAAATATGCATTTGGGCTTCTCATTTCATCTCCAATCTGTGTTATTCCTTAAAAATGCAGAACTGCCTGAAGTCCTCTTTAATATTTAATTCAACAACTTTTTAATCTGTCATTATGCTGTGATGAAGTAAGCATCAAGTGTCGCTGAAAAAGATTAAATTATACTTGGAAATAGGAATTGAAATGATTTAGGGTTGGAGGCTGAATATTTGCTTTGCACAAGTAATAATAGTGGAGCTTGGGTGAGGCACGGGTTTGGATCTGGCTCTAATGCCTCTGCCGATCCCCTCTCCCTGGTGGCTGCCCCGTGATTTACTCTGGCACTGCCAAGCTTGATTTGATTTAAATGGAGGTAGGAAGTGGAAATTCCACACTACAATACATTAATTACTCTCTGCTACTCCTTGCACTGATTTTCTTTTTCTCTGTAAACATCATAAACACTGATGCAGCAACCCAAAGGACAGCCACTCTGAGCTGCCCGGTAATTTCTTGTTAACAAGCTTATCTTAAAATGGAAAAGCAGGAATAATTAATATCTACCTCTGGAAGAATGGATGATGTGAAAGAGCGAAACACTTGTTCCTGTCCGTTCATGAGGGATGCCCCCGTGTAATGAGGGGGCTTGTGCCAGCTTCAGCCAACTGCTTAACTTGGGCTTTTGCTCTCCCTGTTCTGACATCACCTTTGAATTTCTCTGCCATGTTCTGGAGAGAAAGGGAAGAGCAGGATCGTTTTGCAGACCAATATCACATGGAAGAGCAATATCACATCACAGCCGTGGGCCTTGAGAGACCCAGGTTCAAAATCTGCTTTCCGTGGAGCCAAACCAGCAGTGCTCGTGGTCCTGCTCTGGTCGCTGTCGGTGCCTGTCAGAGGCCACGTGCAGGGTTTGGCTCAGCTGGGCACAGCTCCTGTCTGGGAGCACTCTGCACCCCACGGTGTGGGGTGGGGGTGAGGATGGTGGGAGAGGTGCCTTGAGCAGGGCACCTGGTGACACTGGGCATCTCAGCCCCCTCCTACGTGACAGCTAGTTTCAGTCATAATAATAAAGATAATTTTGGAGTTTTGGCAAGTTTTCCAAGGAAGATTATCTTTGCAGCTCTAGTGGCATCACCTGACGGAAGAGAAGCTGTCTCTAAGCACAGCTTTCTCTCAGGTCTGAAGGAGAAGTGCCAGGTTTTAGGAATACTGTGGAAATTCCTTTAGTGGCTACCTGTATGATAGGGAAGTGATGTCTCCACTACTGCTAGGTCTAGTCAGAGTTCAATAACACTCTGCAGTCCTGCTTGAGAAATGGCCCCACACTGTTTACTGTTCTGGCAGAACCTCTTTCTTCTTCAGCATATAGTAAAAAAAGCGTCTGTTCCCTCCTAGCCAATGCATTATTTATAATTATTCTCCCTTCCTTGTAGAAATGTGAATATCTATATAAATAATTGATTGCAATTATTAATTGGGGAACATGCAGTATTTTTACACAGCCCGTGTTATCTCGCAGAGTTCCGGGCGCGGTGCACGCCGGGTTCTGCTCCCTCTCTCCCACAGCAGACGCTCCATCCCCGAGCCCAGGAGGGTCTCCTCGGGGTGGTGGGGGCTGGAAGGGTGTGCCCACGGGGGCACGGCTGGGTGTCCCCCTGTGCTGGCCCCGGGGCTGTGGCTGGCAGGGCTGCTGGGGCCGCGCTCGTGCCCCAGGGGCTGTCGGTGGCCGCTCTGGGCTTGTGCAAAGGTGAATTTTGTCTGACAGGGACAGAACTTTTTTCTAGTGTAGAGAGATGTATAACCTCTGTCAGAGGAGCAGCCTGCTCTGTGCTGCTGTAGAGCCAAGCACCTTTTAACCTCTTCAGACTGTAAATTCTGAGCGGTTGATATTTTAGTGTAATTCCTCTCCAACTGGCATTATTATTTGATTGCAATGAATTACCTTTTTTAAAAAAAATCATAAGTATAAATTCACTTGACTGATCCTGGAAATTATTTATGATGTAGTGTTTTGGTCTAGGATAACCTTTTAAAATAAATCAGTTTTTCAATAATAGTTCAATGTTTGCCCACCTAATGGTGTTCCCATTAAGATCTGCATTTGTCACGAACCTGCCTTTTCTGCCTGTGCAGGAGACAAGTCACCGCCCCTAAACCCACTCTGCTTGTAGGGTAAAGTAAATGCATGTCTTTGTAGGAGAATAAATAAAAAGAGCAAGCTGAGTCAATAAGCGGGTTCAATTCCTGCCTGCAGCCATGGCGGACAGCTCATTTGGTAGATGTGGGTGTTTTGTTTACATTTATAATGCAGCTTTATTTAATGCTGACAGATATAGCTTGTGGCAAATGATAGTCAGAATGTATGAGCAGTCATAATGCTTCTGTCTTCTTATAGTGTGCTGCTGAAAATAAGCAGTTCACCTCTGTTTTTATTGAGGAAAGGATATGAGACAGCTATAGCTTCGCGAGGCTATTTATTGAGTTGTTTTACTAGCTGTGAACATGCCGCTTTATAGCAGTTGTGAAAATGGACTTTGCTAGTGTGTGGGAAAGGAAATAACATTGCAGTATACAAGGGTAGTAAAAAAACCCTCTATAAATAATTTTTCAGACTGAAGAATATTCTCATTTAAACAGCTAGAGAGGCTGGTGATTTTTGCCAGCTGCCAGCTCTTCCCAGGATGGCGTCGGGTTAAAATCACTCTATCAAATGCTATTAATATTTTAACGTCACAATAATAAAATTTGGATAAGCCCTTTCGAGCCGAGTTGTTCAAGAGTTTTGTAGGGAAGTTTGGTGTTGTTGCCGAGTTCTGTATATTTACACACCTATCCAAATTTAATAGTGCGGTGTGGTTCTTAGATCTACAGGACTGGGAGGAAAGACCTGTGTTTGGCAAAACTTGGCAATGCAGGTTCAGTCTGGAATCGGTGTGACTTTACACTTCCTGCTGTTGTGCTGCCACACGTGGCTCCTGTGTGGCTCCACGTGGCTCCACGTGCTCTGCGTGGGGCAGGTTTGCCTGCAGGTGAGGCTCTGTGTGCCAGTCGTGCTGTAGGAAACTGGGAATGTGGCTCCAAGTCCAGGTGACTCTTTGGGAACGGGGTTTATCCCCAGGAATGTGAGGCGAGGCCGTGCTGCTGAGCTGCTGTGCCAGAGCAGAGGGATCCCATGGGACGGGCGCTGCTGGTGCCCTGGGCTGTCTGTGTTCACCTGGGCAGGGGTCACTGGCCCTGTGCTGCTGCTGCCGGGCCCTGAGCCTGTGCTGGTGTGGATCTTAAACATGGAACCTGCGCTCTTATGGATGAGGCAGGACTTGAGGAGTTCAGTGCCTTTTCTGGTTTTATTCCTGTGTTCAGTGGCAGCACTGAGGGGCACAAATCATTTTCATGTATGCAAAAATAATTTCGAAAATGGTATTAGTCTCAGCAGGTGAGGCCTTTTGTTTCTTCCATGTTTATGTACAAATTCCTAGGGAACACTAAATATTAAATTGAAATAACCCTCCCTTATTATTACACAGCCATGGATTCAATTTAATTCTCTTCAGATAGGGTTTTTCTGGACACATATTTGCAATTGCCTGTCCTGTAAATACAGTTCAAACTGCAGCCAGGAGCTCCTTCCCACCTTCCTCTTGTGCAGGAAAGACACCGTATTTCTGTGCTTTTGGATTTTTTGGATGCAGACACCTTCCTTCTCACTCTCATTATGTTTATGGATGACAGGAGTGCTGTAAGATGTCCCCCTTTCCCCCTTAACTGGACAGAGAAATAGGTTAATCTCTCCACAGAGCCATTCCTCTACTTCACCACCTGTTTCCAAATCCCAGTTGTCAAAGGAAGAAAAATCCAGAGCCTGGTGTGAGCCTGAGGACTGGGGGGATGGCGAAGCCCTGGCACCCACTGCACCCAGGGGTAACACAAGGGAGGATCTGCTCTGTGTGTTTGGTCAGAGCTGGCAGTGTGGCAGCTCTGGGAAGGGCATTGCTGTGGCTCAGAGTCTTTTGCTGCCCAGGTTCCACCCTCCAGAGCTGGCCCAGGAGCCTTCTCCTGGAGAGCACGAGGGCATTCAAACCTGTGCTCTCCTCCTCTGCCAAGATACCCTGGAGGTTGTTCAGGGGTGAGACCATAATCAGCCAAAATTTTACATTTTATTACTTACACTATGGAATTAATCTCATTTTTATGAAAATAAATATATGGTCTAGCTCTCCTAATAAGACTATCTCCATGGTGTTTAAGTAATAATCATTTATTGTTTAAATACAGTAGAGGCTGTAACAAAATGCTGTCAAGAGCCATCACACTCATTAACCTGCCAGCTAATTAGCCTCCTCCTGCCTGATTACTGACAAGTTCTTCAATATGAACCTATCGCTGTTGTGTCAGTGCTGAAGCACCAAGTGAAGTGGAGGAGGGCTCCATTAGATGTTTGCGAACAAAGTCTGTGCATTAAAGGTTTGTTTTCTGCACTCCAACAAATGTTACAGCATTAATATTCTCAGCTATAATTAAATTGGCAACTCTTAATTATGGTAATTAGCACATTAACCATGTCTTGCCCAGCGTCGCTCGCAGGCGAGGCTCAGGGACGGAAGAGGAAAGCCAAGACATTGCCCATTTCCCAGCAGAGCTGCTGTGCCAGAGGGCACGGCCTGTGCCCCCCGCGGCTCCAGTGTCTGCAGGACAGAGCAGGGGGAGAGGAGCAGGAAAAGCTGGGATGTGTTGGCACCGAAGATCTTGTACTTAGTGTTAAGGAAACACCTATGGACACAGAATGAATGCCAGTGTCCCAACCTGAGCTACCAGAGTGTCAGTGTTTGCCTGGGGTAGTAATGCTTTGGAAGGGCAGAGCACATTGTCCTTCCTGCCCTCCCCCAGGCTCAGTAATCAGTTGCCCAAATTTTTTCGACTGGAGAATTCAGGAAATGAGGTTTTTTTGGTCCCAGTTGGCTGTCTTTGAACTAATGTTCACATGACAAAACGAACCTGTGAACTGCCATAATTTGTGTTAGTGCCCCGGAGTTTGGAGAGCCTCAGCAGCAGCTGGCATCTGGCTGCACGTCCCTGGTGCCACCAAGAGTCACCTGAAGGACCTGGAGGATGAAGGTGCTTGTTCAGAAGATCCCCAGTCCGTATCCATTGCCTCGCAGCACTGTGCTTGGAGGGGACACAGCTTGCTTTTGGTGTGGGGGATGAGGACTGGCTGCACTGGTGCCACGGGGTTGATGGAATATAGGTGCCATGGTATTTTCAAGGCCTTTGTTCCTAGTGCTCTAAATGTATCCAAGACTCCTCAGGACTCTGTGGAATGACCTGAGTGCCACAGTCTTACCTTCTGAAGAAACTGAGGCATGAGGAGAAATAAGTGGTTTGTCTGAAATCCCACAGGTCAGGGCAGAGACCTTGGTGCACAGCCCAGCTCACTGCCCAGCTCCTGCTGCAGCTCTCTACTCCTTTGTCTGGTCTCCCAATACGGTTTGGATGTCACCTGATGTGAGCCTGGATGATTCCTGTTCTGCTATTCTGGCCATGGTGGGAATGTTTGGAAATCACAGCAAGGTCAGTGCTAAATGCTAAACAGCCAGTGAGTAAAGGGCTGGTGCTCGTCTGAGCCAAACTGGAGACATAAATAAACACAGGAGCAGCTCCCAGCACTGAGGGCAGATCCCCCAGCACGTGTCGGGAGGGTCTGACGTGCCCGGTGCCCCTGCAGACGGTGCTGCAGTTCCTGCAGCCGGGCCGGAGCAAACGGCTCTGCTGGAGTCGTGCCCAGAGCATCCTTCCAATCAGTCCTCAACCTGTCTGCCAGCTTCTCTTCTGATTCAGGGAGAAGGGAAGTTCTGTCTGATGTCTCTGTGTAAGGCAGCAGCTATTCGGGGGCAGCAATTCTTGCTACTTTCAAACCGGGAAAAAGTGTTACCTTGATATGAGTTTTTTTTTTCCCCTAGTGCATTATAATTCTGTATGTATATAGGAAAAAGGGAGATAACCCAAGGCGAATTTAATTTCAGATTGGGTTTTTACTTAATGTATTATTCATAGTATTATTTATATCATCACTTAGACATATCCCTGGCAATAAACTGAAAACTTAACTTTAACAATATCGGGCACCTCTGTTTTGGGGGCAGTGGTGGGTTGGGAGCCTTTGGCTGCCCTTCATCACACTGAGAGGGTTTAATAAAGGATGCAGGGTGGGGGAGGGTGTTTAATGAGGGGCTTGGAGGGGGGTTGTTTGGCAGCTTTTTTTTTCCCCCCAACATTTTTGCTGCATGACCTGGTTTTGCATTTTTCTGCATCTCTGTTCATCTAATTAGGATGTTCTAAAAAGACCTGGACCACTTATTGTACAGAACTGTAGCCTGTGGGTATTTAATAAGGAGCTTTCAGTGGTACATTTGCATCTTTTGCTCGGGGTCTGAATAGCGAATTACCTTAAAGATCATTAGAAGCGCTGCTGCATTGTTAAAACCAGGCCACGGTATTCTAATGACAGTTTAAAACTTGAGGCGTTCCCTCTGCCACAGCTCACCCCGGCATAATTGTGTGTTGCACGGGTGACCCTGCTGGAAACCGCTGATATTCCCGGCGTGTCCCCCGGCGCGTTGCTGCGGGCAGGTAGGCTCCCACCAAACCCCGGCACCTCCGGAGTGCGGCGGCGACAGCGGTAACAACGAGCCTCTGCTTGTTTGTGCGCTCGAGTGTGCGGCTGTCACACGGCCCTGGAGCCTCGCAGGGAGGGCAATGCTGTGTGGAGCCGAGGGCAATGGGTTTTAGGGTATCCCTTCCCATGCTGGTTTTAGGGCATCCCTCCCTGTGCTGGTTTTAGGGCATCCCTTCCCGTGCTGGTTTTAGGGCATCCCTCCCCATGCTGGTTTTAGGGCATCCCTCCCCATGCTGGTTTTAGGGCATCCCTCCCCATGCTGGTTTTAGGGCATCCCTCCCCATGCATCCCTCCCCGTGCTGGCCGCTCCGGTGGCCGAGCTCTGTGCTGAGCTGGACACACCAGCTGGCACCGTGGCCTTGGGTGTGTGCTGGGTGTCCCCAGGGTTTGCACTGTGCCGTAAGGAGTGTTTCCAAAGCCCTTCCACTGAGGAGTCATGCGGGTTTTGGGAAGGAGCAGGAGAAGGCAAGCTCAGGGACAGCCCTGGGGGAACTGGGAGCTATGTGGGTGGCTCAAGCCAAGGGCCTGAGCCCCTTGTGCAACCTTGGGTTTGGGTGCCCTGGCTGCCCCCAGCTTTGCCCAGATCCTCCTTCCCAAATGTATTCCTCTTTCTGTCAGCTCCCTGTGGTTCGTGTTTCCACTTTCCATGACACATTTGGTGGAGCTGATGGGCTTTGTGGCTGCCCAGATCTTACGACACAACTTGGAGAGGTTTCCCATGGAGACTTCCACATTCCATGTGCCAACTGAGTGACAATGCCAGTGGAGCTCTGAGTGCTTCTCCTGCTCTTTGTCCCAGCCTGTGTAAGTGTTGATACTGTGTCCACCGGGGAGAAATGTGTGCTGTGTTCCGCATTTCCAGACTTTCTGGTTATTCTTTCCTGGCTGCGGAAGTGTTGCCAAGCCCCAAATCCAGCTGGGTGCTCCCGGGACCCTCCTCCAGGACCCGGGGGGGCCTGTGCAAATGAAGGAGTTGTCTTCTCTTCATCTTCCCTGAGTGCTGCCAGGTCAGGCAATCCAGAAACTCCTCTTTGTATCAAGAGAGCTGCTTTTCCTGGAGCTGAGAGGGGCACTGAGCCAAGCCTGAGCACTTTTTCCCAAGTAAATCAATGCTAGTGGGGGCAGCTAGGCTTTGATGGAGTCTTGTGCTGAGGAATTGCATGGAGAAATGAGGGACCTTCAGGTGAATCCAGTGCTTGGGCAGGTGAATGGTTTTAGATGGTTAAAACTGCCAGGAATACGCTGATCATTTGGCAGAGGCGCTGTTTGTGCAGGGAAGAATTTCTCTTTAAAAAATTCAGTGTAACCAGCATTATTTTTTTCCTCTGGGATCCCAGACAATGAATGCACAGGCCTGTTCATTAATATCAGTTGTCTTCTGCAGGGAGTATCCAGATTTGTCGTGCCAGGTTTTAAATTTTTAATGTATTACCAGTTCTTAGGCAGAGCAGGCCTTTTCTTTGTTCTTTTTTACAGTAATACTGTTTTGTATTCAGCCTCGCGCTCGCCTGATACATCTCTCGGTGTCCCTTGTAAAAGCTCTCCCCTTATCAGCCCTGTTAGGTCTGACAAAGTCTGTCTTTGTGAGTTCCTGCAAATGTTCATGTCCAATTTTCTTTTCAGAAGAGCCGGGGGGGTTGAGCAGTAATTGCTACATGCAAATCTGCGGCTGTTTTGGCGACGCCGGTGCTGCGGTTTCGTGGTGCTCAGGTCACTGCACAGGCTGAGGGAGCCTCATCCCTCAGGGACCTGTGGTGCCTCCGAGCTGGAGGGTGGCCGGGGACCACCAGGGCTGTCACCTCCTCCACTCTGCCATCAGTTTGCCTGCAAAGGAAGTCACACCAGGAGTTTCCCCAATATCTGTGCTCACGAGAAACTCCTGTTTCAGCCTCTTTCCCCTCTGGCCACGGTGCCGCTGGGTGAGAGGTGGCTCATGCCAGGCACAGGCCGTGCCAGGGCGGGGGCTCTGTGCCCGGCAGTGCCGTGGTAATCACTGCACGTGTTGTGCAGAGCCCTCAGGCGCGTTCTGGGCTGAGATGTGTCGAGTCGAACCAGACCAAGCGATTTGCATGACAGACTGTAACTCTTAAAAATCATGCTCGTAAACATAAATAATTAATCACATTATAGTTTTTATCATCTTTTTCCTTCCTAGCAGTATTAATAAGTAGCTCATCTTCTAGCAGCACCTGTTAAACCCAAAGCTGTCAGTCTTTATTTTCCCCAGAGACCCAAGGAAAAATTTGTTATGCAATAATTTCTCTTTTACTTTGTGCTGTGATTTCAGTGTGTTTTGTGTTGATCTGTGTGTACACAATGTGTGAGATTTGTCTCCTTTATTTGCTTGCCCTGTGCACGCACTCCCCTGCTGGGGTGCCGTTGGGGGTACTGGTGGTGCTCCTCAGGGTCACACCCCTCTCTGTGTGCTGGCCACGGGAATGGTCACTCGGGAGGCACTAACGAGGGGTAGTGCTGGGTTTGGGTGCACGCCCTCACAGTGCCTGGCCACACTCCTGCACCCTGACCCAGTGATGCAGTGGTGGTCAGTCCCTCTGGGATAGGTAAAGGGCCCATTGGAACATCGGGCTCATGCTGCAGGCTGTGATTTCCTGCAGTTTAGGGAGTAACTAAAAGAACAGGTGGAGATGCTGGACAGGCCACTCTCCAGCTCTGCTGTCACTGTGTCTGTTGGACATGTCTGGATGGTGACGAGTGTGGCTGGACAGGGGGTCCCTGTCTCAGCTCAGGGCTGGAGAGGTGGGGACAGGCCAAGCGACAGCCCCCAGTGGCTCCTCTGGGGAAGGGCACCAGCATTTGAAGAACCTTTATTTCCACTTGATTTCCCTCCTACAAGGGGTGTGTGCTACACAGTGCCTCCTCCCAGAGAGACACCTTTGGGGCCACCCAGCTGGAGGGGGTTGGTCAGGACAAACTTCTCCCCATCCCCTCAGCCCCAGCACTCTACTCCCTGCGCCAAGGGACCTGTCCTGGGGCAGCTGCACCCTGTACCCTCTCCAGCAGCACAAGATCTCATTTCCTTGTGGCCCTGGCTCATGATTAAGGGCCACGAGGACTCTCTGAGTGCTTTGCACTGGCAAAGGGGTGTGAGGGCTGGAGGGGGCTGTGTCAGGCAGCCCAGCAATGCCTGGCAGTGGGGCCTGTGGCTGCTCCCGGGGCTCTCCAGCTCCAGCTCCAGCTCCAGCACTGGGCTCCCTGGGAGTGGATGCTCACACACTCCTGCACATCCATCCCCTTGACACCAGTAATGCAGCTCACACCTGTCACCTCCCTGGGCTGTCCTTTTGGGGTCAGGTCTCTCACAGAATCAGAATCACAGAATGTGCTGAGTTGGAAGGACCCACAGGACCATCCCCAAGAGTCTCACCATGTACCTGAGGGTATTATCCAGACACTTCTTGAACTCTGTCAGGCTCTTGGCTCAGGCAGCTCTGCTGCTGTCTGCCCATCACTCCCCGCACCGGCGGTGCCCGCAGTGCCCGTGCCACGGGGAAGGGGCTGCAAGGGGCCTTGCTCTGTCTGTGCTGGCTTCCCTCTCCTCTTCCTCAATTTACAGCCCTGGAATCCCAATTTAATACTCATGCAAAGAGGGCTGCCATAAATCTTGTAGTCAGCATTAAATATTGTTTGTTTTAGCTGCCTTGCACTTCGTGTTTCCCCTTTTAAGGCAGAGCCATTCCAAAAGGTTAGATTCACAGTTAGTGGCGCTTTAGCTCTCCCTTTTGAATCAGTGAGGTTGCCGTTTTATTGCTCTCTGACTTGCACTTCAGTGATGAGAGTAAACTAGCATCAGATTAAAGGTCAGCAAATCCCATCAAAGAGAGGAATATTAGGGGCACAGATAGTTGGAGAGGCAGCACACCACTGGGTATTGACAGGGTGATTCCAGGGTATCACTCAGCAGAATTATAGCTGCCCAGAGAGTCAGTACTGCTTTAATGAGCCTGTGTGAAGAGGAAGAGGGTGGATTTATGTAGTTCCTCATAATTTTCTGTAGAGACTGTTATTGCAGACATTCTGTGGAGTGTTCTGGTCTTTCATTTAATTCAAAGGTCCTGGAGCTTTTCCATCCAAAGATTCTTTTCTGTTAGCTCAAATCAAAGCTGACATCTCTGCCTCTGCCACCTGGAGCACCCACTCTGTGAAGGGCTGTTCCTGGCAGATTCCAGGTCCTCTGTGCAGGTAATCCAATCTGCAGGGCTGAGCAGGGGCCTTGCTGGTGTGTGTTTTGCTGCCGGACAGGCAGCTAAAATAGTCATTTCTGTGTCATTCTGAAACAAAAAAGGTGAGTTTACAGTGTGTTCATCTATGGTGTCTGCTCTGGGAATCCCACATAATTTCTGTTCCTGTCAGGTAAGTATTGCCTTCAGTGCATGGTTTGCATGTGCTTTCTTTCTTTTGTTGAAATGCAAGTAAATAAAATATAGAGAGCACAGAGATATGCCTTGGCCAGCCCATCAAACTGTGGGTATACTGGGTCGTGTAAACCCCTGCAAGGAGGAGAGCACCACGGGGGGCCACAAAGTCACAGCATTTACTCCTGCTCCCTCCTGTCCTGTTGTTGCCAGTGTATCGAGCTGGAGATGGAATGTTTATGCTGGGCAATAACAAAAGATTTCAAACATTGCCCAAACCCTGTGCCTTCTCCCTGCAGGCAGCAGCTGGAGCACTCTGTGTGCCATGTCCCTCCTAAGGCTCACTTGGTGCTTATGCAGCTTTTGTTTACAGCTTGCTAAAAACAGCAATTTATGAGCAACTTTACCGATCAGTTTTAGAATCTGTTCAGTTTTATTACCCGGTGTAGATATCCATTTGTGTGATTTATTGGTAGGAAATTCTACATGTATAAAACTTTGAGCATGTTTTTACATAAGCGTGCGCTTTCGCAATGTTAAAGCGGAGACCTCGTCCACTTGAGGTACTGTCCTGCTCCCTGGGCACCTGGACAGCCCCCAGCTTTTGGGGACACTGGGTACATGGCATGGCCATGTCACCTGAAGGCTTTGCAAGGTGTCAGGGCTTTACTCAACGATCTGGAGCAACCTGGTCTGGTGGAAGGTCTTGTGGAAGGCGTCCTTGCCTGGGGAGGGGGTTGGAACTGGATGATCTGCAGAAGGTCCCTTCCAACCCAAACCTTTCAGTGATTCAGTGGGGGCTGTACCCAGTGTTCCTAAAGCCACATCTTGAGGAGTACCTGGTGGCTTTTCTGCTTCCCTTATGCACCCTGTGCCACACAGCCTGCTCCATAAAGCCAGGCTATACCCCTTCTAGTAACACAAATAAAACTTGATGTCCCACTGTCAGATGTCCGTGTCCTGCCATGCCCGTGGCCCTGGTGGCACACTGGTGTGGGGACACAGCCACACACTGTGGGCTCAGGGGATGCTGTGCTGGTATCAGTGGCACCAGTGCCTCTGTGTGAGCACAATCATGTGCAGCCCATGTTTGGTATTTGGAACATTCTGTAAGATGGGCAAGTAAGATGGCTGTGGGAGCAGGAGAACAAGGATGTGCAAAGGGAAGTCAGGTGATTTGTCCAGTCATGAAGGATCCTTACTGCTGTGAGGGATTTATGGGGTAACCTTACAGAGATCCATAAAGTCCCTGACGAAGGAAATCTGGTGTTTTCAGCTGGAAGTGCAGTGCAGTATTTTCCTCCTCCTTGGGAGATCTGTGCTTTCAGTCTGTGTGTGGTGGCTGCAGTTGAGAGAGCAGACTCTCCATTAGCAGCATCACTTCTGGCTGTGCTCTTCAAGCTCAATGTGTTTCCATGCATATGTAAATATAGTTACAGCCTTCCTAGAATGTAAAGACTAAAAAGTCCTTGACCAAGCACAGTGGAGATGAGGCATTGGGGTAAGTGCTGGTTTGTAGAATCAGCACTATTAACAGCAGTGGGTTTTCGGCACGGGGTGATGCCATTGTAATGGTGGTGCAAGGGGAGGGTTCCTTGGGCACATCCTTATGTGGAGCTTCTGAGCCATGTGTGTGGAAATCAGAGCTGCTGAAGAGTGCCAGCAGTGTGTGCCCAGGATTGAGGATGGAACTGGATCACTCCAGCACAGGTAATGAACCCCCCGAGCTGGGTCCATCCTCAGCCCCCTCCCCGCTCCCGCCCGGCGCCGGAGCGGCCCCGGAGCCGCGGGCAGTGATGAGGAGCTATCGAGTACTTTGCGTCCTCAAGCTGAGCACAAATAAGACTGACATCTTAGCACTAAGTGCAAGTCAGAGGTAAGCAAGAAAAATAGAATGATCCAAAAGAAGAAAATGGAATCAGAAACATAGAGATCTGTAAAAAGTAAGAAGAGAGACAATGCAGTAAAACTGCACAAACTTGGACATAATTTACAATGGGAAATAAATGGAGCCAACATAAAATCGGTAGCAAGAACTCAATTTATAAAAATACCAGTTATTTCATATTTTCTATAAAAAGTTATTTCATATTTTCTATGAAAAGTAGAGCGCTGGGTCATAAATCTGATAAAAGTTGTAATCACAGGAAGGATTTGTTTCTGTTGTGAACATTTCTTTTATTTCAAGGCTGTAAACTTTCATACTGATGATATTTAGGTTGGA
Organism: Manacus candei; assembly: GCF_025592945.1. Lineage (NCBI taxonomy): Eukaryota > Metazoa > Chordata > Aves > Passeriformes > Pipridae > Manacus > Manacus candei. The sequence continues at coordinate 710,002 of NW_026138119.1, read as the reverse complement.
CA
>NW_026138119.1:690000-707500 GCF_025592945.1 Manacus candei | reverse complement strand
TCACATGCTTTTTGTTAACCCCCGGTGTGCTGCCGTCACCGGATGGGGGGTTTGAGCCCTGTGCAGCCCCAGGTGCCCATCAGTGGCCGTGTGTGGACGGGGCAGCCCTGGCCCCTCCCGGGTTGCTGAGGGGTCTGAGGTGGTCGGTGGCTGTGGGGTGGGCGCTGCTGCGGGGCCTCTCCCCTCCGCTGCCGGTGGCGCCGGTGGCTCCGCCGGGAGTGATGTATTGTTGTGTTCCTCCCCGTCCACGCTGCACCTTAATTCCTCGATGCATTGAAAGGTCAGTGAGCTAAACAGTAATAAACTCACAGGGTGATAGAGTGAGGGATAAAAGAGGGAAACAATGGCCACCGAGTGTGAGCTTATATGTCAAAAAATACATATATTATCACTGTATTCAAACGAAGAGTAATTTATAAAGGCAGGTGCTGTAGGAGCAGCCGTGTTGCCGGCGGATAGCAGTGTTCCTCCATGTTCCTCCATGCTGAGGGGCCCGCGAGATGCTCCGAGTCTTTCCCAGACAACATTGGGACTGTTCAACCTGCAGCTGAGGGGCTGCTGCCGACGAGCTGCGTCTCACTGGTGACAGAGTTCATCAGTTTTGCTGTCCCCTGCCCCCAGGGACACCAGACACTATTAGTTGTGCTGATCTGCTTCGTATAGTTCATAAGGAAAGCTTGGAATTAACACACAGCTTAATTCTTGTTAGAATCAGTTAATCAGCTCGTGGCTTTGCCATTCAAATGAGTGATGTCTCACTCAGGGGCAGGATTAATGTTGTGTCCCCCCACACACACATCCCTTTGTCGATGAGCGTCCGTGGACTCCCGTGCTCCGGACAGGATGCTCCTGGATGTGGGAGCCCTGCTTGAGATGAAGATGAACACAATGTGCCACCCCTCTGTCACCAGCCCCGGGCACGTGTTGGGTTACGTGCGAGGCACCCGAGTGGCTTCGTCGTTGCCCTCATTGACTGAGATTCTTTCTGTTGAGCTTCAGGGCCCCTCGCCAGCTCCTGTGGTCTCAATGCAGCATCAGCTCCTGCTGTTAAACCTTAGGGGCCACTTGCTGTCCTGTGACAAGTTTATAGAGAGGGGTTGGGGATTTGGAATATTAATTTAAGTCTGGGTGGATTGTGTCAGTTTAGACAAAACCCTTTAGCTTTCGCCTGTTGATGGAAGGAAATAAAACAGAAATCACAGCAATTTTAACAAATTATTTTGTTGCAGGTTTTGGCTGGGCATCTGCATCTGGGAGCAGAGTGGGACTATGATGGGATACTGGGAGGGGGATGAGTTCCATAGTGGAAATGCAGCTGAGTAAAAGCAGCTGGAATAGAGCACAGGAAACGTGGACTGAGAAGGAGTCCAGAAGCTAAAAGAAGAAACAACAGTAGAAATCATTGATGAGAAGGAAAAGGGAGCTGACATGGAATAAAACCAGGACACTGTTGAACCTACTGGCAGCAGAGCAGAGGAGTGAGACTAAAATCAGAACAGCTCACCAAGGAAATCACACCTGTGTTATGGCACTGCAGGCCAGGGGATCTGCAAGAGCTGAGGAAATGGGTCCTAGGGAATGGGGGGTGAGGGATAGGATGGTCTGGGGAGGCCACAGGGCTCCCTTGGCCAGGGACCACCCCCTGTCCTGCTGCAGGGACCCCTGAGTGTGGCATCACCCTCCCTGGCCACAGCACAGGTGCCCTGAGCCATGCTAGGAGTTGTCCCCAACACGCTTGTGCCAGCCCAAGGCCATGCCAGGACGATGCGTGGTGTCATCAGCCCTTGCCTGTGGATATCTGAGCAGGCAACAGAAATAATTTAAAGAGATGATGAGACGTTTTATTATTCCCATGAAATTATATGGAATTATAGTTTTAAATGAAGGTGACAGATTTAAAATGTGTATTTTAGGGCAAAATTAATGCTGTGCTTTCTTGAAGGTGTGCCAGTGAGGGGGGTCACGTCCTACTGCACATGGGGTTTGGGACAGCGAGGGTGGAATCCCTGTGCTGTTCCCAGAGTGCAGGGAGCACAGTGCTGGTGCCCAGCTCCACGCCTGGCAGCTGTGTGGTGCTGACACATCTGGCACAGCCTGCTCAGAGCCCACTTGGAGCCCACAGCACTGCCAGGAGCAGGGCCAGTGCAGGTGCCTGCATGAACCCGTGCAGTGCCAGTGGCAGTGCCAGGACCTGCCGTGGCCACAGCACAAGTACCTGCTCTGAAACAGAGCTAAAGAGGTTAATTGGGCTGGGAGGCACATGGTGCCTTACGCCTCTGATGGAAATGTTGATTCAAGAAGCCACACCAGCTCTGGTGGGTTTGTACGACTGTAATTATTTTTAAACTTCCTTTTTGGTGCTGTTGGCACCAGCTGGCACCGTGCCAGCCTGACTTGACTCACTCACAAATTGTCAGCCTTGATCTATAGGGTGCAGAGAAGGTGCTGACTGAGCAGTGAGTTGGAAATCTGTGATTTAAAACAAAAATTAGATTTAAAATGTTGTTCCCAACAATACAGTGCGAGAGCACTGGCAATTTAAACACACACTCAGTATCCTGGCACCGTGACAGCATCCCAATCCCTGCATAGCCAAGGGCAACCTGAATTCCTTCTTGTGCAGCCCTAATCTGTGAGCAGGCACTGGGAAGGATCTGGAGCCTCCACAGCCACTCCCGCTGCGGCCGCTCCTGAGGGGGTACTCCCGGCTCTGGCTTCATCATTTCCCTCCAGCTGTGTGGAGCCAGAAACCATGGGCACACATGGAAGTGGTGCATCCATGGGATTTGTGCTGGTGGGAGCCACAGCATCTTCTTGCTTTCCCCCTGCAGCCTCGTGTAGCTGAGGAGCAAGTGGCAGCTTTTCCCCAGGCATTTTAAACCAACGCTTGGGCCTCATGGGAGTGATGGAGTCCAGTGGGACAGCTCTCCCTAAGAATAACATGATGCTCATATCCATTTGGAAGGAAATGAGAAGCAAATCAATTATTTTCAATTAAGTAATGTACTTTTCCCACACAGCCTTGCACCAAAGTGATATAACAAACAGGGTAGAGCCAGCCCTATGCAGGCTTAGCTGGGTCTTGGAAGGCAAATGTCCCTGTCCTCCTGTGAACAACCCTCTGGTGCTTATAGTGAGGTGTTTAAAATGCTGCAGGGTCCTTTAAAGAGCCTGTGAAGATGGTTCTGCTCTGTGTGGGAGCGGAGAGGGTCCCACGGCACTGCCATCCCCCGTGGCACTGACCAGGCTGTGCTTCACGGGACCAACTGTGGAGGGGGGTGCCAATTGAGGTGCTGGGGCCATGCTAGAGGCAGGTCCAGGGCAGATCTGGTGCCCTTGGGGTGCTGCAGGCAAGGCCAGGGCAGGGCTGGTGCCCGTGGCCCCGGGCAAGGCGGGCGCTGCAGAGGGCTCCTCGCAGGCGTGCAGCGAGCGGGCAGTGGCCGGGCAGATGCAGAAATACTGACTGTGTTTTCTCTTGTTCTCTCTTTTCTGCCTAAGGTTTGAGCATCCGAGGAGCCCAGGAGGAAGACCCTCCCGATCCTCAGCTAATGAGACTAGACAATATGCTTCTGGCAGAAGGAGTCTCAGGTCCGGAGAAAGGTGGGGGATCGGCGGCAGCAGCTGCAGCCGCAGCAGCCTCTGGAGGGTCTTCAGATAACTCTATTGAACACTCAGATTACAGAGCCAAATTGACCCAGATCAGACAAATCTATCACACAGAGCTGGAGAAATATGAACAGGTCAGACATCAGTCTCTCAGTTGTTCGTGTACCTGCCACTGCTCTCCTCTGCTTGCAAGTGCCCGCTGCTGCCCGCTCTGGACCACGTCCCTTCCTCCCCTTCCCCGCCCCTGTGCCTGTAAAGAGCCATGATGGGAGTCTGTTGGGCTCCAAGGAGCCACTGGCTGAGGCCAGGATGCATCTTGCATGCTCGAGTGTTTTCTGTTGTCTGTAACTGCACAAAAGCAACACCCAAGGCTGTGTTTCTCCCCTTCGCCCAGAGCAGCAAAGAGGAGAGGTGTCCATCTCTTGGTGCCACCCTCTTCCCTGTAATGAGGTGTTGCACAGCTGGGTCTGGTGAGTTGGGGAGCACAGGCTGCACTGGCCATCTCAGCCCACGGGCTCCCGGAGCAGGCGGTGGGAGGCTCCGGCCCGCGACTGGGACACGGCAGGTCGGCCGGAGCAGATTGAGAGGGAGTGGGCAGAGAGGCACCAGCAGAGCTCCTGGACCAGGTGTTGGGACAGGAACTAGGGTAATCCTGGTTCAGGCAGATGCTGGCACTCGGTGTCTTTGTTTGGAGTGAAGAGCATACTGCAGAGACCCGTGGGTTTGCCTTCACCACTGGAACCTGGTGACCTGCCACATTTGCCACGCTAGTGGCACCAGGAACATTTGCCCTGTGCTGCCAGGTGCCAGCAGCAGTGTGGCTTGGGTGCCAGTGGCACTGCCTCATCTGTGCTGCCTCTTTCACTGTGTTGTTCAAGTGGTGAACAAATAACCGAACATATACCTGTTGGGGTGTTTGTGCAAATCTCCTGTTCTCCCCTGACCCCCAAAGGCCCCAGCTGTCCTGTGGGGACCCCCGGGCTCTCCATGCCCTGCCGGGTGCAGGCACAGTGCTGGGATGGGGATGGCTGTCGGATTAACGAGCCCCACGCAGCAGCAGCGTGTCTCATACAGCCACAGAGACACAGGATGGAAGCAGATCTGGGCCAGAGCGGTGGCAGATTGGTGCTTGCAGCTGGTTCCTGGCAAACATCCTTGGACTCTAATAAGTTTAATGATGTGGTGGAAGCAGGAGCATTTTTTGCCCTGTAGCTCCATTTACAAAGATTTCAGCTGAAATGTCACAGCCATCCGTCCACACCACAGGAAACTTTGGAGGATGCTCAAGTGCTGCTGGAGCAGGAGAGAGGGGTGGAGCTGCTCTGAGACATGCACGCTTCCCCACGGATCCTGACACCCAGCCACGTCTGCTCGACAGAAATATGATAATTTCCCCAGCCTGGCAGCAAACTGTCTCCTGCCGGTTTGTCTCACCACAGTGCCCGAGAGGCAGCCAGGGCTTGGCATCTCAGCCCCGGGCACCGCAGGTTCTGGAGGCGGGTGCCCTCCTGCAGCGGGAGCACCGGGGAGCCCACCCGGGACCTGCCCGTGTGTGGAGCAGCTCCCGCCATCCCTGCCCGGCACTGCCGCCATCCCATGGCAGCAGGAACCAGAGCGCCTTCCTGGGGACGCTTTCCAGGCTGAGTTTGATCCTGATATTTGTTGCCAGTTAGGGGAATGCACTCAGGAAAGGAAAAAAAAAAAAGGGGAAGAGAAATGGAAAGTGTGTCACGCCATCGCCCAGCGCTCCCTCACCGGGTGCCGCGAGAAATGGCCGCGCGCAGGCAGCGCCTTCCATAATTTACAGCTCCTATAACAGAGATGACATATTGAAAGCTATCTGCTGTAATTACACTGAAATACATTTTTTGCTGTAGGCAAAAGTACTGTAAGGGTCCCAGGCCTCCCGGAGCAGCTGGGAACCCACTTCCTGAGTTCACAGATGTCTCCTGAACTCACCCCAAATTGGGGTGAAGTGTGGCAGCTCGGAAGCCACCACCAGCCCCACAGAGCACTGGATGCCACCCTGCCCCTAAATACTGTTTTGGGCCATTTCCTTTCTTTTTCCTGTGCTCATCTGTGCTGTTGTGATGAAGCACTGAGGCAGCAGGAGCATCCCTGCTCCTACAAGGTTTCTGAGCAGGTTAACAAGGCCATCACTTATAACCTGACATTATTAATAATGTCTCGGGCACCAAGCAGAGGCCTGAAAAATAGTCCTGGAAAAGGGATCAAGTAGCTTGGACGCTATAAATAAACAAGAGAAACAAGACAAAGCATCAGAGTCTTTTGAGCTTCCCCCCACCGTGCTGCATGAGGCAGCTCTGCAGAGGGGAGGTGCAGGTGGAGATGAATGAAACCCAGGCTCTCCAAGCAGTTATAGCCAAACCAAGTCTCATCAGGCAAGTCAAGTAAAATCAAGGAAAGGTTTTTACTTCTTGAAAGCAAGAAACTCACTTTTGCTTTGAAATGTCCAGGTTTTGATACTATATCTCTTATAGAAAAGACATAACTGAAAATATTTCTAATGCAACAGTTGCCATTTTACTTTAAAATTGAATTCCCCAGATCTAAAAAGGGGGCATGTGGCAAGCTGTGTGCCCAGAATGTCCATCCAGTGCCAAAGTCTTGGGTTCAGCTGTATTTTGGGACAGTCAGAACTGCTTTCTGATCTCGGGGAGAGCCACTGCATTTTGGTGCCTGTGTCCCCTTCCCCCCGTGCATCGTTTCTCACGTGAGCCAAAGCTGATGCTCCTGCTGTGGTCAGAGGGCTGGACCTGAGCTTTGCATGCTCAGGTTGTACCTTGATTAAGAGAATATACAGATGGGAAGTGAGGATGAGACGTGTTGAACTCCTTCATCTGGAGCTCAGGGAGCCTTGAGCAGTCCAGGGGTGGTGGTGGCAGGATGAGCCGTGGCAGCCACGCTGGTGCCGAGGCCACGAGCAGCGCTGGCACCGCGACCTCGGTGGTGGCAGGCGAAGGGCTCTGCACCAGGGCTTGCCCAGCCTTGCCAAGTGCTGCCTCCAACAAGTGCTGCAAGGATGTAAATTAGCCTGTAATTTACTTTCAGTAGTGTAAAGAAAAAAAAAATCACTTTGCCTGAAGTGTATGCATCTTTCTTAAGGGTGTACCCAGATTTTAATTATCTAAATGTAAATACTTAACGAATTTTACTTAGAGTAATGAGCTAAAGTGCACACTACATAAATGAGATGTTCTAATTAATCATGTATGAACTACTGGTTTAAAGAAAAGCTATGTGAATTCTGCAAATGTTGGGCTATTGCCAAATTGCTAATCAGCATTTGCATTCATAGATGGCTTCACTTAATAAGTTGTGAGACGTTCAGCAAATGTTATAGGAAATTATGAGTTTTTAGATGCATAAACTTTTCACTTTTAACTCTTTCCCTCACATAATCTATTGAAATGTGGGAGAATCCTTGAAAATGTGGTTTTCAGACACATTATGTAGGTGTTTTGCAGCCTGGCTTTAGAGAAGGCAGGATGGCAGTGTGACAGCCACTTGGTCGTGTGGAGGCTCATACCAAGGGGTTCCTGCTGATAGTGCAGCCTGGCCAAGTTCATATCAGTGTGCCATAGTCTGGGAGTGATAATCAAGGGCTCCTTGTGCCTTCCCTCTCTCAGTGCCTTGGTCGCCTGCTGTGGGCCAGGCTGGGCACAGTGTCACTGAAACCCACCCACTGGGGGGACACACGGTGCCTCAGAAGGGTCTTGGGTTCCTCAGTGCTGCGAGGGCATGGGGCTCGGGGCTGCCCTGCCCAGGCTTCTCCCGGGTACGCTCACACCTCCCCTCAGATCCTGCTCCTGCTCGCAGCTGGCACAGGCGCCGATCCAACCACTCCTCTCCACTGGGACGTGGGGATGTGGAAAAGGATGAGCATGGCAGGAAGGAGCAGTGCCACGGTCACTGGCTCCCCTGGCTGCTCCAGGATGGCCCTGTGTCTCCTGGACAGGGTGTGTGGGATCTGCTCCCCTGGCCACACGCATGCAGAGGGACAGGCCACACAAGCGTCCCTCAGTTCCCAGTGCCGCCTTTCCCCCAACAGCTGGGTCAGAGCTTATGTCCTTGTGGGACAGCACAAACCCATGTCTGAGTCTCTTCTTCCTCCACAGGCATGTAATGAATTTACCACACATGTGATGAACCTCCTCAGAGAACAGAGCCGGACACGTCCCATTTCTCCCAAGGAGATTGAAAGGATGGTGGGCATCATTCATCGAAAATTCAGCTCCATCCAGATGCAGCTCAAACAAAGCACTTGTGAAGCAGTAATGATTTTAAGATCAAGGTTCCTCGATGCCAGGTAAGGCAGAGGCAATTGTACCTGCCTCTTTTGGGGGGGGGGAAGAGATAATTTCTGGGCAGCCCGGGAGAGCCTGGTGGTGCAGGGATGGGTGTCCTTCACCTGGAGCTACTGTGAAAGCAGAGAAGCCTGTACAGAGGTTTCAGAAACAGTGATGTCTTTTCTACATATTTTAGTGCAAAGACTGGACTTGTTTTCCCTCCCTTGGACACCCACATTGCTGCCAGAGCTTGGAGCCAGTCCCCACAGCCAGGTGGGCTGCTTGCTCTACAGGCTGCCAGGAGGCAGGCACACAGGGATTAGGAGGGGGGTTTATAGGAACAGTCAGATTTGTTTGGAGGCCTAGGTGGGATATTGATCCCCAGCCCCATTCCCTTTGTAGGCCTTCTATCGGCAGAGCAGGACCCTGGCAGCTGGCAGAGCTGGGCAGAGCTGGGCAGAGCTGGGCAGAGCTGGGCAGAGCGGGAGCGGAGCCGGGCGGAACGGGGAGGAGCAGCAGGCGCCATGCGGAGCCTCCCTCCTCCAGCAGCTCACGCTTCACACCTGAAAGCTGTGAGGAGCTAAACAAGAGCAAAATAATGTTATTAACAAGGAGGTCACTGGCAGGTGTGGGAAATCAGGGTAATTGCAGGCAGTTGGAGGAGATGTCTGTGGAGAGCTCCAGGAACGCGAAGGTAGAGCCTGCAGATGCACATTTTAAAGTGATTTCTTTAAAAAGGAGAAAGGTAAATAAGGCAAAATGAGCGGAAGCACAGTAATGAGATAAACATAGCTCTAGGGAGGGAGCCTGCCTGCTCCAGGATACAGTGCAGTTAGCAGCATCGTGATACTCTGCAAGAGCGCGCTGGGGATTGCGCTCGGCTGCCGGCTGGCCTGGGGCGCCGGCAGTGATTGCAACAGCCCTGGGGGAAGGAGCTCCAAGGAAATGTTTAACTGGAGCTTTCCAGAGGATGTTCTGCTAAAAGGAGAGCAGCCATCAGCATGGAGGGATGGCACTGCAGCTGTGCAGGCGCTGCACTGTAACCTGTGCCAGCTGCCACCGTGTCACTGGCGGGTGGCTCCCGGCGGCTGGAGCATGTGCCAGTGTGCTCTGCAAGGCTCCCTGTTCTGACCAGGTGGCACATCTTGGTGCCTGTCCCACGTGGGGCCAGAGCCCAGGCCCCACACAGCCCTCGGCAGGACAGGGCACAGATGGGTCTCCCTCACAAAGCCCTGAAATCCACTTGGTGTCGAAAGCCAATTAGCTCAGGGAGGGCTACGTGAGGACATGGCAGCACAGCCGCCCTGTCCTGTTCCACTGTGCTCACCCCAGGGAGCTGTGCAGGAGCCTCAGCTGACCTGTGCTGAAGGGAAGGAGGGGAAGGAGGTCTGTCAGGCTGCTGCTGGCACAGAGGGGCTCAGCAGCCGGGAGCTTTGGGCTGGGCTCGTACCTGGCTGTGGAGGAGCCGCGGGCAGGCTGCCGGCTCAGCATCTGCCTCACCTCTGCTGCCACGACACATGAATGTGGCCTGTGCCCTCATGGGATGAACTCTGGGAGAGTCAGAGGCGTGAAGCCAGAGGCAGAGTCCAGACCCACAGAGCTGGGTGCAGGACATGCCATTGCAGCCTGTGCTCCCTCCCATGGTGTTGGGGTGGCTGAGGGTGGGTGCTGGGACAGCTTTGCTGTGTTTCTGTGTGCTGCATCACAGGCATGAGAAACGAGGGCCACTGCCCCCCATCCAACCCTGACAGGGACCCGCTGGCATCTGGAGGAACAACTGTGGGTTTTCTTTTCTCATTTCAGACGGAAAAGGCGTAACTTCAGTAAACAAGCCACAGAAATCTTGAATGAGTATTTTTACTCCCACCTCAGTAACCCCTACCCCAGTGAAGAAGCCAAAGAAGAGCTGGCAAAGAAATGCAGCATCACGGTATCGCAGGTGAGCAGCGAGGGGAGCAGGTCCTGGCCTCCTGCACCCCACAGTGTGTCAACCTCCCAGCTCCCCTTGTGATGCTGCCACCTCTCTCCAGGCTCTAGGAGGTGGTTCCAGTGGAGCCAAACAGTACAGAGCGGGTCCTGCCCAAAGCACCTCTGTCATCCCTTCAGATTTGTGTGTTGCCTGTGATGAGGTTTGCAGGGTGATGGACGTGGCTGAGCTCTGCAGCCATTGTGCCATGGTGGCTGGGGCTCTGCTGGGGTACAAAGGTGTGTGTACAGAGAGGAAGATAAAAATAAAAAGGCAACAAGGTCAGCACCCTACTTCACGTCAGCTTTCTCTCTGTGCAGCAGTGAGGTTCCTGGCTGAGCCTGGCTCGGCTCTGAATTTGTTACAGCTGACCATGGTTTCAGGGGAAGGCAGTTTACTGACAAATGTAAAATCTGTCTTTATAGATCAGAATTTCTTTGATTGCTCAAAGTTATTTTTCTAAGCCAGAAATTCAGCCTCTTGCTAAGCTGAAGAGTGGCTTCTGTGTAGCAAAACTGCATTAGGCAGATTTGCTCTTTTTACCACATATAACAGCTGTTCCTGTGAAGTTAGTGCAAGAAAACCAGCATCTCCCCAGTCAGGAGCACCATCGTTGGCTGCAGCTGCTTTCTGTGTGGGCTGAAGTACACACAGAGCTTGGACTGATGTCTCGCAGTGGTGCTTAGGCCAGTGACACCATCGAGCCTTCCCTCACCAGGCAGCTTCAAAAGCAAAACACTCTGTATTTCTTGTGGCCTGTATGATAGAAACCCCAATTACTCCCACACAAATCTGGCTCATACAGCTCGGGGAAGGTTGAACTTGGGTAGCAGAGAAGTGCCTTGGCAGTTTCCAAGTTTTCCAGCCACCCCCTTCCTGTTGTGAGGGCCTGTGTGCTGGCTCCTCCCTGCTCCCTCAGCTCCCTTATCAATATTTCAGGTCCTTGAGAGGAGCGGTGCCTGCGGCACATATGTTAACTATTAATGATCACAGGCTGCACTATTGGCATTATTAGCAATGCAACCTTTAGCTTTATAATTAAGACCTGAGTTGAGATTTACTTTATAGCTCTCCATTGAATGCATGAAAAATTCAGGCACTTTATTGAAGTCTTTCAAATGAAAGGCTGCCCAGCTCTCCCAGATTTGGAACTACTTGACTTTGGATGCACCCACAGTACCAACATTGGCAGAACTGCCTCAGGACATGTGTGTGTGCCCTCCTCTCTCCTTGCCTGTTCCTTGGCACACAGCACTTCCCGCTCTCCAAGCAGGGTGAGAAGTGCCTGGTGCCAGGGGAAGGTACAGGATGGAGATGGGGACAGTTTCTCCCAGTCCATTTACAAATGGCTGTGGTGATGGGCAGGAATTTTTTGAGGGAAATTCAGCATGCAGCTTGTTCCCTCCCACATTGCTCCTTCATCACTGTTAGCATCACACAGGTCAGTGCAGCCCCGGCGGGTGCAGGGCAGCTGTGGTGGCTGCTGGGCTGTTCTCCCACGCCCTCAGGCATCCCTGTGGCTGCTGGGGATGCCTGGAACCAGCCAAACAGCACGAGAGCACGAGTGCCAGGACACTGTGGGCTGCAGCCCTACGTTTTGCTGCTGGTTTCAGTCCTTGCCATGAGATGGTTTGTGGCAATTCCTTCAGTAAGTGGTGTCCAGAAATCTTCCATGTGATCTGAGGCAGCCTGCCATGTAGTTAGGAGAGGCCACACCATCAACACCAACTTGAAGGAACCAGAAGTTGTTCAGCTTTGGTAAAATGTAACTGGGGGAGATGACATGGGAAGGAGCCCACCAGACCTGCTGAGGAGCTGTTCCCTGCACACCCAGCAGTGAGTTGGGCCTGGCAGGGAAGGGGTTAGTGATCCCACCGAGTGGACAGATAAAAAACCAGATCTAGATAAGGCTGAAGTGACTAAAGGAAATGAGATGGAACATTTGAGATGCCATAACTGATTGCTTCTAGTGCTAATAGATCTGATTTCTTTCTTAATTGATTGTTTGATAAGATTTAATGTATATGCTGTAGAATGAAGTAAAAGGCAGGCAGATGGTCCAACAACACGGCAGCGGCAGAGAGCCTGTGACAGGAATATAGGTTTGTCTCTTTAATATTTGATACAGGCATGAATTAGTTGTTTCTTGAATCCATTAGGAGGCCTGAGTGAGCGATGGGAGGAGCTGCACTGTGTGCTCTGTACGCCGTGTCCAGCATCCTCAGCCTTGCTGGGTGACATTGCCAGCCTGGAGCAAGGGCACCAGGGACACAGGGCTGGGGCCTTGGCAAGGGCTAGAGCTTCACTCTGGCAAGGTGTTAAAAATGGCTTGGGAAACCTCAGGATGATATGGGAAAGCCTGGAAATGGGGCCATGTATCATCTAATGGGAGAGGAGCATTTGTGAGAGAGAGGGAGTGCCTGTGATCAGCTGGTTGCTTGAGTTCCTGATGGATCTGCTGTCAAAGCTAGAGAACATGAATACCGTGGATATCCAAATCTTTGATTTCCAAAGGCACTTCCAAAGGCCTCATGGGGGTACTGCAGGGTTAGTTGGTATTTTCTAGGTCAAACTGGGCTGGAGTTGTCTTTCCTTGTACTGAAAAGGGTATCTATTTTTGAGGCCATGTAGCAGAAAAGCTGTGAGCAGGCACTGTCGAGCAGCCCCGCACACGCTGCTCTGGTGGCTGGCAGCAGAAGTAGGAAGATGCAGTCCAGGACTCAGGGAATTGAGTCATTGAAACCCTGGCAGGAGCAGCCTCGCAGGGGACAAGCAATGGCATCCAAGTGAGTGACTGAGCTACACCTTCCTCAGGGCTTTCCTGGAAAATCTCTAAGCGTGTGTCTTTCCGGCCTTGACCAAGCGCCCCTCGGACCTTGCTGTGTCTGGCACTGTGTCCCATTTACCTCCCATGCTGCAAATGCCCTGAAGGAGCAAAGAGCTGGAAGAAATAAATAGTGTTAATGGGTGGCTTCCCAAACTCCTCGGGCTGGTGGCTCGGCTTTGAGGAAGAGACCTTGTCCCTTCCCTGGCTGAGCCAGGCTCCTCCATAGCCTCTCCTAGGGATGATCCAGGGTGTTTTTCTCTTGTACTGTCAGTGCCTTGTAAGTGCTGGGGGCAGAACATTTTCTCCCTCAGACACTTAATTAGTGAGTGTTTTGGGTCATCTTCCCCCCAGATTAAGTTGCTCACTGGAAATCTTGCTGCCATGGCACTTTACCGAGCTGCAGAGAAAATTGTCTCCCAGAACTGTTTTGTTGCAGATGGGAGATCAATGGTTTCAGTTTTGATATTTGTGTTTAAAATAATATGTAAAGAAGACTTTTTAAGAAAAGCATAAAGACAAACTGTTCAGATGAACACCTCACACAATTTCATTTTTAAGAATATGGAAAAGGTAATTCTGGGGGAAAAAGTGTCCTTAGCAGTGAACATTGCTGTAATTTAGAGCTACCCCATCAGCACATGTTGGAGGGAGATAAACTGTGTCATCTGTTCTCCCCTCCCATGGCTGCGAGGCTGATGTTTTTTACTTTTGCAGATGAGCCTCTTTCAGGGTGTTGTGAACGACCATCAGTCCATCACAGGGGCTGGAGAGAGGGCACAGCCAGTGCTGAGAGCGTGGCAGTGGAGTACAGCAATAACATCTTTCACTGCTTCAAACTAAAGAAGGATGTGGTTGACAAGGGAATATTTTTAACATTCTTTCAAAGAAAGGATGCAGGAGCTGGTTTCCAGCACCCCTCTGGTCCCTGCTACTTCCGAGTCTGTTTCTGTGAGCAGGTTGACAGGGAGAGCCATGGATAGAGGGGCTCTTACCCCTGGACTTCATGTGGGAAGCAAGAGAAAAAAAGCTGCAGCATAATGAAATAGTTCTAGAGGTAAAAATTCTTGGGTTTAGATCATGGACCATAACTGTGCCACACTGATTTTCAGCATTTTCTGGTTTGTGCCATTTTTTAGGTGTGGAATGTAAACTGTGTGCTACAAACATGGAAACACAATGGAAAGATTTCTGTGATCCATGAATCTGTAGTTCCCTAATTCCAACAGCGATGATCTTGTGTCAGCTGCATCTTTGCAGAATGAGCACTGATTTATCCCAGGAAATCAGCCACTGTGGAGACACAAGGCAGGCCTGCCCCATCCCAAATCCCACATTAGGCATCTTGATGATTTCAGTAATAATTTATTGTCTTTTTATTTAACATTGCAATTAACATGATAAATAAGTGCAACAGTATTGTTTGAAATGTAATATACAATTAAGCCCAATTAATTAATTGGCCTTCAATGATCAGGAGGAGAAAGATGTTCATTGTTTTTTTTATGTGAAGAGATACTTTGTTTTAATGAAAAATGTGTTGTGAGGCAGCTTGTGATGGAGAGGACTTCCACGTTTAGGGTGAGCGTAGGGCCGGGCGAGGAGCCGGGTCCCGGGGCTGACGGGGGTCCAGCAGCTGCATCCTGGTCATCCCTGGGGTGCCAGTGGCACAAGCAGGGCAAGGTGTGCTCCAGTTGGGCAGGGATCCTAAATCCTGCCTGGCACAGCCCACGGGAGCAGTGCCCCAGCCCTCCTGGCCGGGTCCAGCTGCCCGTGTCAGCCCGGCTGTGGCCACAGCCCTGCATGTCCCCGCCTGTCCCCAGGCCGGGCCCTGCACTGACCTGTGTCCTGGGAGCGCGGAGAGTCCTTGGGCAGAGGGAGTGGGGTGGTGACTGCAGCTGCCCCCGGGAGCTGTGGCTCCTCCAGCAGCCCCCATGCTGTGCTCTGCTGCAGCACAGGGTGTGCTTTGCTCAGGAAGAGTTGAACATTTGTGGATATTCTGTGGCTGTGGTGTGCGGGTTAAACATAACGTACGAGCGCTGCTCCTCTCATTGCTTCCAATTAAACCTTGCTTGTTAGTTTAACCTCTAGGTAATCCCATCAAACAATTGATGTCAAGGAAACACTGCCCACAGTGGCTCTGGATGAGTGGCCATTAATTTTAATTGCCTTGATATTAAAGATTAAGAAGTATTGGGACTAGCAGAATGAAAACGATCTGATGTCAAGCAAATCCACGCATTGAGGCTTCCCCAGGCTGCTGGTGATATTAAAATTTTACTGTGAGAATTAAATAAACCTTTATTAGTGATGGCTGTTGTTTGATTGGTCCAGGGGCGTGCATAAACAGAGGGGTGTTGCGCATATCCGTGGACAATACGGTTGATGTGCAGAGATTCCTCAATTATGATACTGTTAATAAAGCATAATCTGATTGTACACAATAATTATTTGCTGGGTTTCATTAATGTATTATTGCTTCTGTGACTGACAAGGTGATATTAAGTGCAATATATAGAATACAGTGGAGTATTATCTGGGGAGCAGGATGTATAAGGTGCCTTCTGTGCTACCAGCAAAAGCTAGAGGCTTTCCATTAATTGTGGTTAAACAAAAGCTGCGCTGCATCAAATACAGAAGGATTTGCCTCCTGCCTCAGCAGGGTCCTGTACTGGGCACTGGGACAGAACCTCAGCCCCTGCCATGCCCTGCAGCTGGGTGATAATTGTGGGGCTGTTACTGGTCCCTTCCCCTTTACTGCTGGATTGTTGCAGTTTTGTGTCTCTGCCATGATGGCTGTTGTCCGTGTTCCAAACTGCGTTTGTTATTTAGGTGCTCTGTTACAGCAGCTGAAGTTAAACAAAGCCCCTGAGCAAGATTGTACAAACTTTCCTGAGCGGCTCCAGCCATGACCCCTGCGTGGGTTAATAGCCGGTGCCCCGGGAGCCAGCTTGGCTTCAGTACAGCATCTTCAAAGGGACATGACAAAGTGACTTTTCAGCCATTATTGATTTATATGATCCCTTTCATTTTCAGCCAACCAAACACGATTCTGTGAGTGGGCTGCCAAGGTTGTTCCAGCCCAAAAATAAAGAACAATTGCTCTCGCTGCCTGCTCGCCCTCGCTGAACCAGACCTTGGTCCTCCATGAGCAGCTTTTGGGGTCTTGCAACAGTTTTGTTGACAAATGGCCCATGGTAGTAGGAGACAATGGTGTGCTCAGTGGCAAGCTCCAGGATACGTGTTGTTGTCAGAGTCACCCATTGTGCCTCAGTTTGCCAGCAGAGCAGTGGAGCCAGATGTTGCTCACATCCATAGTGGTGTTTAACTCATCCTGGGTTAGTGCTGAGCAGATACAGGTTGGGGTCTGGGGCACACGTTTGCTGGTCCAAACATGACATCTCGAAAACATCCTGCTCTTCCAAGCCAAGCACTTTGTGTCCCTCACCCTTCCCACCTCTCTCCACTGCAGGTGTCCAACTGGTTTGGCAATAAGAGAATCAGGTACAAGAAGAACATTGGGAAGTTCCAGGAAGAAGCCAATCTCTACGCAGCAAAGACGGCTGTGACCGCAGCGCACGCCGTGGCCGCGGCTGTCCAGAACAACCAGACCAACTCCCCCACCACACCAAATTCTGGTACGTACCCATCTGATGTGTTTGAGCATCCCAAAGGGCCGTCTGTCACCGAGGGCCCCCGATGGAGCCCTAGTGGGCTCAGTTGGGATGAGGAGGATGCAGCTCCTCAGCAGCCCTAATTGTGGCACAGGGAGTGGTGCCAAGCCCAAGGACCTCCAGGCTGGACCACAGGGGCCGAGCACTGCCGTGGGTGGCCCCAGGAGTTCCACAGCAGAGCTCCACAGTCGTACAGGAGAGCGGAGTGGGGCCCATGTAACTCCCACAGTGGGAACGGCTGCCTGGCTCAGGCTTCTGGCACCTTCTTTGTTTCTGTAGATATTTTAAGCTTTTTCTCATTCACTGAAAAGAACATAAAATAGGGCAGAGCTCCAAGTCTGGTTTTGTAGAACTGTTAAATTTATTGTCAAGATAAGAACAAAATAGAGGAATATTTTAGCATGCGCTAATTAGAGTTTAAACTCTGAATTGCTTGAAGTGGAGTGGATGTTATAAATAGTAATCTAAGGATGCAACTTTATTTTGGAGTTGCTCTGCCACATGTTCTGCTGCAGTATTTAAGCATCATCTCGCTGGTGTTTTGATGACATTTTGCAAGTCTGAGCACTGCATTAGCCAGGGAATTTGTGAGGGAGGAGTTGCCTCCTGGGGCTCCAGGGGCAAAGGTTGCCACAAGCACAGATGTGTCTGACACTACTTGCAGTCGAGTTTTGCTGCAACTTAGCTATAAACAACTTTTAAAGGGGATGGAGATCCCTGGGGAAAAAAAGACTTTAACCAAAAGGAAGTAAGAAAAAGGTTCCTCCTCTGACGGTAATAAACTGGATAATTGGGAACTGCCAGCCATTTCCTTTGGAAGGAGACACAAAGCACAGGCTCAAAAAGAGTGTTTGGCGATGGCACCTCACGATGGAGTGATCCAGTGGGGGAAAGCTCCAGGATGGGAACTTACTGCTGTGCAGGGGCTGTTCCAGAGGGAAGAGCTGCCCTGGGCTGCAGGGGGCTGTTCCAGAGGGAAGAGCTGCCCTGGGCTGCAGGGGCTGCCAGGCTTGCCCAGCGTGGTGCTCCTGCAGGGCTGAGAGCTGGGGCAGCCCCGTGGGACAAGCCGCTGTGAGGGCCCTGCGGCCGCGCTCCCCCTCTGCTGAGCCCTGCCTGTCCT
>NW_026138119.1:617500-687500 GCF_025592945.1 Manacus candei | reverse complement strand
ATAAGGCGCTGTTGTATAATACAGTGCATAATCTCAAACCACCAGAGTAAGGATTAATTTATTTGAAAAAAAGAATGCTTGCTGACAACCTCTCCTCCAGCTGCCAAGCTGAGTAAAAATATTGTACATTTGTTGTTTATAAATTTGGATAAAAGAGGAATGATGTTTACTTCAGATGGAATATCTTTAGACTCATATCTGCACAAGAGTTTTTCTTTCCCTAAGTAGGTTCTCGTATCTTTACAAAATAAAAACCCGTGGTGCCTCCACATTCAGAGCAGGCTTTGTGCCTGTTCAGTCTGTCTGAGCAGCGCAGGGGTGTTGGGAGGGTTCAGCCTTGGGGTCGTGCAGGTTGGTGTTGCTGTTAATTTTGCTTAAGGGTTTGTCAGGATAAAGCTGCTCTGTTTGCTGTTTCGTCTGCAGAGGAGATAATTACCGAGGCTGCTCTCCCCCGGTGCAGCCGTGCAGCGCTGGCTTGTTGTGATAGATGAACAGTGTTCCTAGCGTGGAACCAGGCCGGGTGTGAGGTTTAAGGGGTGACAGCCGGGGGCCCCCTGCACGTCCCCGTGGTGTCCCCTGGCCCAGGGCACTGGCCCGGCCGTGGATGGTCCCGGTACCGGAGCACCACGAGCACATTTCCCCGCTAACCTTTCCCTGCCAGGCCGGGGGCTCCGGGGCGGCTCTCGCGGGCGCTGCAGAGGCCTCCCCGTCACTTCCACTCAGCGTCCCCCAACTCACGAGCCCCGCGCCTCCCTCTTCTTGACTGACATAAAAATATGTAGCGACAAGCTGTCTGCCACAGCCGAAATCTGATCAGACATTGATTCCAGCAATTGCCTCGATTGGCCGAGACATAAGGCAAATTTGTTCCTGAGCGCTGCTCGTGCTGATGCAGGTCTGAGGCGGGAGGGCCGGCGGTGCAGGCACGGAGCAGGGCTGGAATGGGGCTGCCTCTGGAGAGAATGGAAAACCGATCCCAACGGCCCCTTTCCGCCCCGCAGACCCACGCTGGGGAGCTGGGGGAGCGTGTGCAGGGAGCCGGGTGGGGCAGCTCTGCAGAGGGTCCGGCGGGGAAAGGCCATTCCGAACTTTGGGAAGCAAGGGGAGATGCAGGGGTTAAACGTGGATTGCCCCAGGCTTGTCTTCTCAGGGGAAAAAGCTGAAGTGCTGGTGAAGGGATGTTCCTCATTAGAGCACGGATGGTCTCTGCAGAAATTCCACAGTCCTGATTGCAGCCAACATCTGGCTGAATGCTCCTGCTTTCCCTGCTCATCCCACATCCCGCACCTTAGGCCGCCAGCACAGATCCTGCAGCCAGAGAGAGTGCAGGAAAATCCCTTCCCAGAGCATCTCCCCAAGCCCCCGGGCTGGCCAGCCCCACACTTGCAGTGTACGGTGTAATTAATATGTGCAATGGTATCAATTGACTTGTTTTTGCCTTTGCAGGCTAATGGAGGCTGGCAGGACGCAACCACTCCATCTTCTGTGACTTCCCCTACAGAAGGGCCGGGAAGTGTGCACTCGGATACCTCTAACTAATCTCCTAGCAACACTTTTTCCCTGAGCTGAGATGCCTTGATTAGCGCATTCAGAGTCGCAGGAGAAAAAGGAAAGAGTTTTTTGTAGCCAACCACCTACAGCTTTACTGTAAAACCTTGTCTTATTAGAAAACTTGGTAAATCTGTTTTTTAAAGGTATCATAATCATTTGTATTTATACTTAAAACACACAATGTTAAAAAGCACTTTATCCAATTAGGCCAAGATTTAGCATTGTTTATAGCCCTGTAACTATTTTATCATAATTTATTATCAGCAGTTTTAATGATGTTGGTCTAACAGTTGCCAATTACTTGGCCTTAAGGGTAAAAGTACAGGACAAGCTTAACCTCAGTAGCAAGAGCAGACACAAAGAACCGCCTCACCCAAATTTAACTGTGTGCATATTTCCATGGGAAGTTGACAGGAATCGCAGACTTTGATTGTGTTTCATCTTTTCATATCTCTCACAGAGCTGGAATAAAAAGAGCTGTTCGGTTATTTCGGTTAACAATGGTTGTGTTTAAGAATCCTTATTCGTCACATTTTTGTTGTGATCTATTGTCTTACAAATTAGATTGGAAACCAGGATCATCTTTTCTTGCTAAAGCCCCCCCGGACCCCGAGTCTCCTTTCTGTACCCCGACACGGACGCAGGTTGTTCTTGGGAGATGACGACTCTTGCTGCTGGTCTCTGTGCACGCCACGACCCGGGGTTTTACAGTACGAGCTGGATGCTGCCACGCCTGCCAAGGGCTGGTGCCTCTGCTTGGCAGCAAAACACAAACAAAGGAAAAGGAAAGGAAAAAGCACCGTGATATGGAGTGTTGTACATAGTGTAGCAAAAGAGTATTTATACATCTCACCAATCAAACACAGCTTTATTACCTCATGCGAACTCATACAAACCAATAGACTTTCAACATGTTCTGTAGCTTAGAGTGCTCACTTACTACCTCTGAACGATACTCACGCTGTAGTTTGTCTCTTTCTTATCTTTTTGCATCTTGTAATTAACTCTTTGTTTCCCCACGAAATGTAATGTACATTGTAATCTCCTACGAATCAGGGTTGCCTTGGCAACTGCTAAAGAAGCGGAAGTGGAAACATGGGGTCTTAGGTTGGACACAAAACAGTGCAACTGTTGTAAATACTGAGAAGCATTTTGAATGTTCTTCATCTTGTTACTAATCCACGCAAAAACCAACAACTAATTGTAATGCATACAGACTTCA
This sequence comes from Manacus candei, assembly GCF_025592945.1. Taxonomy (NCBI): domain Eukaryota; kingdom Metazoa; phylum Chordata; class Aves; order Passeriformes; family Pipridae; genus Manacus; species Manacus candei. Next base: position 684,727 of record NW_026138119.1, on the reverse strand, counting down.
GTATTCGGTACTGTACATCCCCCTCGGTCGCAGGGGCCCTTTCTCTCTCTCTTTTGTATTGTATGCGATTCTGAAACTGATTGAGTCATGAAAATAATTTGTGGCAGTGATTCTAATGTATTAAACCGTTTCGTGTTACTTTCTAACTGGATTACACCCTGGATTGAAAAGTCTTCCTCGTGGTAGTTATATGTAGTTTCAAACATGAATAAACTTTTTGCTTTCATGATCGAACGTTGATGTTATTTCTTCCTGCTCAGTCCAAGTCAGCCCGAAGAGATGTGTCAGCCTCCAGAAGAGCGAGCTGGGCATGGAGCAGGAGCTGAGCATCTCTTTAAACACCAGCAGGTCCTTGTGTCCTCTTGCCCAGAGAGCATTGGAAATCCTGGGAGAGGCACGTCCTGGGCAGAGGCTTCCACCCACCAGCCCCTGCCTCCCCTGCCACCCTGCTCTGCTCAGGAGCCACAAATCAAGTGGAGGCGAAGGAAGGGGTCAGGCCTTTAGATGAGTTTAAAAACCATCATCATATTCACTCTTAATTACCATTTTTATTTAACATTAACTTTGGAGCTACAGCCTCAGCTAGCAAGTCTAATGTGATTATAAAAATATTTTTCTTTATTAAAAAAACTTTTTTGGAAGGACGTATATATATAAATGCTAATTTTAAGTCTTTTTAATAAAGTAAAGGTCAATAACAGGTAATAGCCTATTTACCATATCTCAAGGAAATTGACTCACAGGAAATCAAATTAACGTTAATCACTTGCAGCAAATGGTCTTTGATAAATATAACTACTCACTACTTGGGTTAGTGCAGCGAGGCAGGAGGAGCTCACCACTGCCAGCCCTGCCAGGCTGGAGCCACAGCTTGGCTGGCTCTGAGGAGCCACTGGCCCTCACCTTCCCTTCTCTTCAGCTCTTCAAGCCTTCAGGTGTTGTTTTGGTGGCCGAATGATGATTTGCATGATTCAATGAGCTTGTGGTTCTGCTTTTCTTATCAACAATTCTTGTATCAGGTTATTTGGTCAAATACCTTTGTTCATGGGCTCTCCAGCTGGGACTGTGGTGACTCTGCAGCCCATGCTCTCGTGCACCATTGCTGCTCTTGTTCGTGGAGCAGACTTGCCTCAGTCAGGTTTGGAATTGAACATTGCTTCTTCTGTTACAGGTGGTGCATTTAAATAAGCAAGTAAATAACTAGATGGGCATTGCAAAGCCTTCGTCACCAGTTAACGAGAGCTGGGGCACGTGGGGACTGTGAACTGCTGAAGACTTCTGCGTGCTGAGGACAAAGCACCCAACAATTTGCATTTGCTAATGGAGCTCCCGAAATCCACGCACTCAGTGTTTGTGCTCCATCCCAATGGAAACGGTATTTTATATTTTAAATGTAAAGTATGTCAGTGGAGGCATAGTAGGCAGCGTAATGAACACTCAGACGTCCCTCATCTTGATCACATCTCTGCTGGCCACAGGCAAGGACCTGTCACACACTGAAGAGGTTCATAGGAAGGCCATCAACAACCTTTGGGCCGCCCTTGCCTGCCCCGCGCCCGCTGGGCATCATTAGCTGCTGCTTTACAGCATTAAGGCTTTGGGTCCCTTTGAATTACAAGTGCAATTTGGCCTTTCCTTATGTTGGAGAACAGACACGTGGCTCCACGGCAAATAATAAACATCTTATCCTTGAGGCCTGATCACTCATCAGGAAGGTTTACTGCCAGCACCAGTACTAGGATCAAGCTGCTGATGGTATATTGTGTTTCACCTGGTAGCTACACCCTGAAGGGCCATCGGAGCCTTGTGCGGAACAGCGACTCACGCCAGGGGAGGAGACCCTCTGCTCCCCCATCCTGCGACTGCTCAGCGGCGCCATCCTTATTCCCTGGCCCCAGGGTTGAGCTGTTGGCACACGTGAGCCCTGCAACCGGAGCCATGGGGCCAGGAGAACAAAGCCCACCAGCCCTGTGGCCATGGCTCCCACCAGCCTTGGGAGGTGCCAGCCCAGAGACCCCGTGTGGAGCACGGCAGGAGCAAATGGAGGATTTGCAGCAGGTGCCAGGAATTGCCATCTCCTGTGCCTGGCACTGACCTGAGTAAGGTGCCTGTCACTGGGACAAGCACGAGGGTGTCTGGAGGAGAGACCCACGGTGCTCCCCTGGGTACCACTCGACTGGCCACTTCTGGAACCAGCCCCAGCTCTGTCTGACCTGCCACACTTGGGGTGGAGCACAGTCACTGCTCTGGGGTGTCCTGAAGGAGGGCCCAGGCGAAGTCCAGCAGCCGGGGAGACACGGGGCCTGGCATTCTGGCAAAGGCACCAGGTTTGTGGCCTGCTGTGGGAGCAGCCCACAGAGCCCCCCAAAGAACAGCAATCCTTCATGTGCCAACAGAGCAGCAGGTGATGAGCTCTCTCCCTGCACCCGACTCCCTGTGTATCTGGCCTTGGATGCAACAAGGGATCCTCAGCCCAGGAAGGGAAGAGTTGGGGAGATTGTGACCTTGGGGCATTGTGGGATCTGTACCCCTTGGGACTGGGGCAGTGGGGGCAGCTCTGCTACCTTGGCACTTCGTGTGTGAGGCTGAGCCGTGCTGTGATCCCGCAGTGATGTGGCCACACACGAGCTGGGTGTGCCATGCCAGGGCCGATATCCATGCCATGTATTTCCAATGTGATAAAAGTAACTGCAAGTAACTGAAGATGTTTCCAGTTTGTGTTAATAAAATACATCTTTTTAAAGAATGGAATTCTTCAAAGATTGGCAAATTTTATTTTATTTCATTAGCTTTAATGTCACTGCCATATGGACTGTGAAGAAAAGTGAACCATTAGATCAGAGGGACTGAGTTATCAGCGTGACACAGAAAGCTCTGATACAATTGTTAAGGATAAGCCCTGGAGTGATTTATTGCCTGCATTGTATTAGCCACAGAGGAGTTATGATATGCTCCCCATTCCTGTATCATATTAGGATTTTATTAGTCTAATATGACACGGTAATATAATATATGATTAGAATTCCCATCCAGTGATCCTTCCCTTGGTGGCAGAGGCAGGAGAAGGTTTTGTGTTCAGCAGCTCCCTGGCCATCATGCCCAGGGCAGAGGGGGTTACCTGGGATGGCACAGCAGCTGAACCAGTCTCTTGGCCTTCCCAGGTGGGATGTGGGGCCCCCTGTGTTCTCTGGGCACCCCGGGCTGCCCATCTGCCACCGAATTTGTTTTCCCTGAAATATAAAGCCTCTGGTTCCTTCCTGCAGCTGAGAGAGTGAAGGATGGAGCCAGCATTATAATCCTTGCTGCCAGCCAAGCCCCGGGTCTGGGCTGTGTCCCGGCAGTACCTGGGAAATCAGCTGTGACGTGCCAGAGCACAGGCACCAGAGCTGTGCCAGAGCTGTGCCCGGTGTCCTGCAGCTCCGGCAGAGCCCGTTTCCCTGGGCTTGGCACAGTGGGAGGAATGATGTTCATTCCTGGGCTGGATGAAGGCTCTGTGTGCCCCAGCACGGAGGGGAGCCAGGGCTGTGCCCTCACTTTACTCAGCCTCTGGCTGCAGAGGCACTGACACACCACACTAATTGCTGTGCCTCATCACCACGTTCCCCTTGCCTCCACATCTCTCCCTGCATGACCCGACCCTCTGGAAACTCAACTTGCCCAACAAATCCTGAAGACAAACTTTTCTTCAAAGTTTCCCTGGTGTCCCCATCCGTGTGTCTCCGAGCCCCGTTCCGCCTGGGAGCAGCTCGGAAGCAGACGCCGTTTGTAGCCTCGTTCTTGCCTCCAGCAGCAGCAGCAGGAGGAAGAAGTTCAAGCATGTCAGAGCGCTACTAGGTGCTAAATCCCAAAATCTATATCAAAGCCTATTTGATCATCTTCCTGTCATTGATATAATAAAAAGGATTAATTTATTGGAGACTGCCAAAACCCTCATGTGGCAACAAATTTAAGGATCGTGTTTACACAGGCTAATTAAACCCAATTACTTTCATTCCTTTCTGTGGTGCTAACGGGGGTGCTGACGTGTGTGCTGGTTCCCTGCCTATGTGAGCCCCTGTTCCTGGGGCGGGTGGGCACCCAGAGGCATCCCCAAGGAGCACAGCTCCAGGACAGGGACCCTCCCAGAGGGGAAGGGGCCCTTCTCCTCCTCCTCCCACTGCCCTGGCATCCTCAGCTCTCCGGGGATGCCACCTCTGGGAGGGATGTGGCACGTGGCCACCCCAGCCTGGACGAGGCTTCAGGAGAGCAGACGGGGCCGTTGCCCATGGTGGGAGATCACCTATTAATGCTGCTATTCCGATAATAAAAGGCTGCATTTTTTGTGGTAAAATTCAGCATAAAAAGCACGCGTCATTAAATATGGAAATCCAGAATTTTATTAGCAATCTGCTAGATCTGAACTGACGCCAATTAAACAAAAAAGATATCATTTATAAAAAGGCAGAGTTCAAGTTGTATTAAATATGAAATGCAATTTTCTGCTGGTTGTGATTTATTACTGTTGGTACATTGTTCAAAGAAGCATGTTATATTTCAATAGAGAAATATTGTTTATTCATTAATATTTTAAAACTTGCTTATTGCTGTGTATGACTCTCCTGCAGAACGAAACTTATGATTTAAAACATGAATTAATAAACACATTTGAAAGTGTTAGACAATATCATAACTGCTCATTTTTCATTTTACTGAGAGCGTATTAAACTTTTATAATTCTGTGTGTACTATTATTTTCCAAATAAAGGTATGGGCTCTAAATTGCTAATTTCAGGTACAGATGAGAGAAAGCAATAACAGATGTTGGGAATCAGTCACTATGTCCTGCTAACATGGGCTCTGTACGTTTGTTCTTACATTATTCACAAATGTCCTTCTCGGTGCTGCGGCCCCCTAAGAGGGTCCTGAGTGCTCCAAATACCTCTCCCAGTGGGACATGAGGGTTCCAGGGGCACCAGGCCAGGAGAGGACAGCGAGGGTTCCAGGTACTCTGGTGCTGTAGGGCTGTGTCACACACTTAACACAAGGAAGCATTTGATGGAGGCTGACATCCTAAATGAGGCCGAAAATATTTCATACAAAATGTGATAAAGCAGTAATGATCCCAGAGGCCTCGGGTTATCTTGGTGATTACCTGCACCCACCACTTGAATCAGCAGCATTAAGGGGTCTGGACCCGATACGAGGATCCCTCGGAACTCATTAGTCCTGAGTACTTTATATAGACTCACCTCTCAGCTGCTTGATTCAAACTAACCTTTTTTGTATCTTAAAATCTGTGCTGCCGCAGCCTCACTGTATTACCATAACAATAACCAGTATTTCAATTTTAAGAACTCATTTTTCCTCAAATAGAAAGTGCCAATCAATTTAAAGAGCAGGAGAGGCACTGGAGCCCAGGCAGGGCACGTGCGCTGGGGCCTCGCCCTCCTGCTCAGCCCGTTCTGGATGGGAAGCAGTTCTGGCACTGCAGTCCTTCCTCCTGGCTCTGCAGCACAGGCTGGGCCAGGGGGATTCACCTCAGAACCTTTAATGGCAGGGGATGGGGAGCTGACCTTTGGAAGGTGTCCCCAGCTGCTGTGGGGAAAGCTCAGGAGTGGGGTGTCCCCTGGGACTGGTGGAACACCCCTGCCCTGTCGCTCTGCCCATGGCTGGGTGGTGGCCAGAGCGGGGTGGGGGGTCCCCGAGGGTCCCCAGTCCCCGGTGGGGCAGAGGCAAGTCCCTGTGGCAGGTGCCTGAGCACCCCAGCAGTGCAGGGGCTCTGGCCAGGGGTCCGGGCTCACGTGGAGGGGTCCAGGACACGTGTTGGAGAGCAGGGCTGGGGGGTCCGGGCAGCTCCCGTGCCTGCTCCTCGTCTGGTCCATGGTGGGGTGGTGGTGAGGGGCACTTTGTGTGACAGTGGCCCTCACACCTGACAGTTTATGTGAATTAATTATTCACCTCTTTATTGGGCAAAGCAAATTGGTGGAGCTTATTACTCCAAGCCAGTCAATTAATTAAAGTTCAGTGCTTAATCAAGTTGCAATGGTCATACACGGGGCACAGGGATTTCTCTCTCCTGAGCACCATGCTCAGAGGTTAAATGAAGCTGTGTACAGTACTCAGTACTCTGTGTCCAATTCCTCCTCAAATTAGCCCCCACCTTTTCCCCACTGGCCTCAGGGCAGCAACCTGGGAACTGATTCCTCTTGGTGGGCTCTGTGGTGAGCTCCAGACTGGGGGCTTTGCCCTGCCAAATCTGGGGCAGTGTTGAGAGGGGTGGGAGGTGCTGCTGAACACCCTGGAGTGCAGGGGCTGGGAAGTGTCCGTGCCACCCCCAAGGGACCCCAGCAACCCCAGCTCCTCGCTGAGGGGGCACACAGGAGGCTTCACTTGGAAGCCCACCTTCCCCCCCACCCTTGGCCGGGCAAAGAGCTGCAACAAAACCTGCTCCTGGTGCAGAGGGAATGGCTGTGGCAGGGGAAGGCTGAGCTCTGCAGGCACCAGGATGGCCGGGACAGGAGGGAACACAGCACAGAACTGCAGGTGTCCACCAAAAAATTGCCTTTCCAACAGGCCTGCCTGTGTGTTTCAGTGACTCTCCAGCCCATCCATAACTGGGAAGGAGATGCTGTCCAGCCACATGGGCTGCAGATTCAATTAGGTTTCTCTCTCCCAGAACGTGGCACAAGAAGCAATCTCTCTTTTTTGAAGAATGTAATAGCAGAGTGCAATGGAAATGCGTCAAAGAGACTCTGAGAACAGGATCCCTGCCTTAAATCTTGAAAAACAGTCAAGAAAAATATGTTGTTTACCTGAATTTGTTTTTCATAAGGTCTCCCAGTGGATTAATAAACTAACCTTTCGTCTGCGAACACCTGGCCCTACAGGCCATCAATAACCAGCTGCACCTGCCCTGTCAGTGGGCACTCCCTGGGAGAGGCAAATTGCAGGAGCCTAAATGGGAGTCACCAAAAAGGCCGTAACAGAGAGGGCACCCAGGGCTCTGCCCATTCCCAAGGCTTTCTGGCTGCACAAACACGAGCTGGATTTGGCCCATGTCCCAGGTGTGGCCCTGACTGTAAGGCTGGGGCTCCCCAGCTGCAGCGGGGCTGTCCTGTGGGACCACTGCCACGGCAGGGGGAGGCCCTGGCACGGCCCTGCCTCCATGGGGGTCTTGGGGGGACACAAAAGGGGCCAGGTGCCCCAGCAGCAACTCCCTGCCACCGAGTGGGTCTGCAGGCTGCAGCCTGGCATCCCTTAATTGATTGATCAGCTCGGACTGTCAGCGCTTACAGAGATAATTCAATTTATAAAATCCTATTAAGTAGTGAAAGATTTTTTGATTGTTGAATTGTTTCCTATGTTGTGCAAGTCATTTTGGTCCCTCTCACTTGGAAATCTGCTTCCCATTGTGAGAGCTGGTGATGGAGCTGTTCCTCGTGGCCGGCTGATGCTCAGATGCTCCAAGTGTGGGTGAGTGCAGGACAGGGGCAGCTGGGGCAAAGGAGACACCCCAAGCTTAAGGCCTGCCGGTGTCCCACTGTCCCAGGGTGTCCCACTGTCCCAGGGTGTCCCACTGTCCCAGGGTGACCCACTGTCCCAGGGTGTCCCACTGTCCCAGGGTGTCCCACTGTCCCAGGGTGTCCCAGTGTCCCGCGTTGCCCTGGCATGTGGAGCTGTCTCTGCAACTTTCCTGCGACTGCCCCCCCGGACACGGGCAGGGGCTCCGGCAGCAGCATCCCCCGCGCTCCGCACCCCGCCCCGTCCCTCCCGCCGCTGCCCCCGTGCCGGAGCAGCCCCGGCCCCCTCGGGGGGTGCTCAGCCCGGTCCCCCCGCCCTGCTGACCCCACACCCGGAGCCGGGCGGGGGGAAGCCCCGGGGCTGCCATATGGCAGCTGAACTTTGGTTCCCGTTTTCAGCTCTTTGTTTCCATCCCCCGCCCCCAACCTGATGCAAACTCCCCTCTCCGGTTTGTTTCCATAGAAATCCTCAGCTGTAAATCCTTAAGTAACTTTTTTTTTTATTTATAGTGTGCTATTAATGTCCTTTCAAGCCGAGGACTCCAGGAAATGAAATAATAGAAAAGGCACCACTTTGAAATGTATCCAGGCATTTATTGTTAGTAAGTGAAAAAGTAACATGAGCATTTAAAGAAAATATTGGCAGATAAATTGGGTTTTAAAGAAAATATAATTGGATATAATTTCTGCTTCATTCAGTTAAATATTTATTGTTTTATTGACTTATTTTCTTTTATTTATAATAAGAACCTTAAGCTGAAATTTAATTTTCTTGGTATAAATATACGTTTTCTCAGAAAATTTGGCATTTAAAAATGTTATCTCAGACATTAATGGCTTTGATAAAAGCAGGTGGCTTGTGCAAGGGTTTGGTTTAGATATTTCCAACTTCAGTAAATATGAAGTAGTCTCTGTAATCATCCTTATAATAACAATTAGCATTATTCTAATTAATGGGCAGGGCTAATGGCAATGCATCCACATGGAAAATCAGTGCTTGCTGCATATTTGAGTTCTTCCCAGAGTTTTTGCTGAGTCCTACAGAATCTGAGCTTCTCCTCAGAGGATCCCTGCCCTGGGCACGGCTGGATGAGCTCCCTCCCCTTTGGGGCAAGGATGGAGCCTTCTCCCACCCTGGGCTGGGCACAGAGGGCTCGTTTTATCAGCAGCCAGAGCTGGACAGGGTCAGCCACCAGGAGATGTCACCAAGAGGCTGCAGTGCCACCACCGCCGGTGGGACACGATCCCGGGCCCACCTGTGCCCACCTGCCCGAGGTGGCTGCTCAGGAAGTTCAGAGTTCTAACACAGGTGAGCTCCAGACATGGTCTCAAGGGACCTGCTCCCAGCCTGGGGGGTCTCAGGTGCTGGGGGTTCCTGCTTTCTGCTGCCAGGCAGGTGATGACACATCCCTGGTGCTTTCAGGCATTGCCACAGCTCTCCTGCAGGTCTGTAATTCCAACCTGCAGGAATTTCCAGCGGTGCAGCCTCTGCCTGAGCAGCAGGAGCCGTGTGCTGCCAGTGCCAGACTGGGTGGATGAATCCCTCTTCCTCCCCTGGGTGTTTGGGTGCTGTGTCTCCCTCTGGCCAGCAGTGCCCTCGCTGGGGTGGCAGTGCCTGAACTGCATCATCTTCCTGCAGCAAACAGAGCTATTTCCATGGCAATGGGCTTCCCAAACTCTCCTCCAGGGATGAGGACCCTGGTCAGGCACTGGCCCGCACTGATAGGACATGGGGCTCCTGTGGGGTGGGAATACCAGTGCCCCCCCTGGCTGCCACCCTGCCACCACCACTTGGCTGCTCCTGAGATGGCCAGTCTGGTGTCAGGACTTGCTGGTTCTCAGGGCATCACGAGCTCTCCTGTCCCTGTGGGATGCAGCAGCAGGACACCCCTGAGCGAGGGGCTGTGCTTGTCCTGGGCCTCCCAAAGGCAGCAGGAAGAGCTCAAGCCCCTTCCCCTGCCCTCTTGACCCCTCCAGTGGGATGACCAGGCACTGTGCTGGGGGGGATCTTTTCCCCATGACAGTGCTTGGTCATGAGGGCAGAGAACAGCCCAGCTCATCACAGAGATGCTGCCAAACCACCTCCAGATGTAAACAGTGTTTGGATTCAAAACAGTGCTGCAGAGGTGAAAGGCTGTGGGCTCCATTACCAGCCCCCAGAGTCACCCTGTCCCTCTGAAATATGTCACACACACTTCCAACCTTTCCCTTTTTATGGGCAGGTTTAACTGCAGCACAGAGCAGCTTATATCAACAACAGCGAAGAAATGTCCTGCAAGAGCAGGCCTGAAACGGTAAATATTTAACAGGTCCTTTCTGTCCTCTTCTTCTATGTATTAAAATAATTAGTTTAACAAAGAGGACTCTGTTCCCCTGTGTTTGAGCACGACGTGTCTGGTGCAGCAGCACAGCTGTAATTCAGTCTCGGGCTCTGCTGGCATTTACACACAGCGCTCCTGCCGCTCCCCGGTTTATGGTGTCAGCAGAACATCTTGATTGAATTACAGCTCTGGAGCTGAGGATTATTCCAGATGTAGTTGAGCTGTAGGTATCTGTCTGTGCTTGTTTGGGGAGATAAACCCTCAGGAAAACCAGGAGACCAGATGTGGGATGGGCGCTCCTGGTCCCGCATGACACGGAGCTCTGGTGCACTCGCCTTGCCCAGGGCAGCTCTGGGCTCCTGTCCCCTGGCAGGAGCCCCCCCTGGGGGGCTCTCGGGCACAGGGGACCCCTCTGGTCCTTCTCTTTCTGAGAAGTGAGAGGAAATCCTGTCCTGCTGCACCACTGGCACATGCTGCTGGACATGGATGCTGAGAAAGAGCCACACCAGTTCAGCTCATCCCTTAACTCCATTAAAACTCAAACCAGACTCTGGACAACAGGATGGGAGGGATGAGGGACTGGGAGGGGTGCAGGGTGTGCTGGTGGGAGGGAGGCCAGCCCTGGCCCCTGAGGACAGCATTGTCCACACGGTGTCTGATGTGTGGGAGGGGACAGGAGGGGACAGGGCTCTGCCTGCAGCACCCAGTGGCCTCTGCACGGGCTGTGAGGGGCTGTTGGTGCTCACAGCAGAAGGGTGGCAGGTTTCCCTCGTGTCCAGCATTTCTCACTGCATCTGCTGGGTGCTCCAAGCAGGGGCTGCTGGGGTCTCAGGCTGCAGGGACCATCTGTGCCCTTGGACATGGCAGGTTTTGGAAGTGCTGTGGCAGAAGGGCAGTGGTGATGCCTGGGGCTTCACTGCCCTGGCAGGAGAGAGGAGCACGTGCACAGGGAGCAGCACAGCTCCCATGCCAAGGATGTCCCAAGGGCTGTTGGGTGCTGGCACCATGTCCTACCTTTGTCTGCACCCCTGTGCAGGCATGCCTGGGATGTGGTGGCACAGCCCTCCTCAGGCAACAGCGTAGGAATGCCCTTCCCCTAATTTGTCTTGTTAATCAGAGACAGCACATTGATCAGTCATGGTGAGAGCTGGAATAATTGCAGACTCAAAATAGCACTGATTTAAATCTTTCAGATGATAATCTTTCGCCTCGGAAATGCTTGTGCTGGCGTAGCAGCAGGAGTGGGTTCCCAGAAAACCACTTCCTGGGAATGCCACGCAGGAAGGAGAGAGAGCAGTCAAGTGAGGCAAGCTGGCATTTCCAGTCTGGGTGTGGGCTCCAAGGCCCCACACTCCACAGAGAGCCGGGTGGGACATGAGCCCTGACCTGGCCAGGGCGGCTCTTGGGGACATCCTGCTCCAGCAGATCCCGTGGGCAGCAGCTCCGAGGGCTCCTGGCTCCGTGTGTTCCCAGCCCTGCCAGCCCTGGTGTGTGGGCACAGCTGCCCTCGCCCCTGTCAGCGCTGCCTCCGTCACGGGGCTCCTCTCCCATCCGCAGTGCCAGCGTTTCCAGCAGGATCTATATCTTTCCATAGGCAGTTTGTTTCATCACAGTAACATAATAATGTGCTGAGAAGAGCTCATAGTTGTGAATTAATGTTTAAAAGCTCTCACTTTTGGGTTGTTGAAATGAATGTTAATTTGACAAATGGCAGCCATTGGGATCGAGGCGGCATTAACATGGAAATCAGAGTTAACCTCCAGCGGGGCAGGCACAAGGTGAGAGGAGCAGCCGCCGCAGCCGCTGGAGTTTTTCACCTGATGCTCCCCCTGTAAATACTGCCAGTGCCCAATCTATTTATAGAACTGTAATTTAAAGGCTAGTTCAGGGAAATCTGAATGACATCTCCTTAAGAGAAGCAATCGTGAGGTATCTTGGAATATGTCAGGCAGCTCTCTTGCTTTCTCTCTCAAAAATACTCATATGTCCACTAAATCAATTTGCTTTTCTCTTGTAACTGCATTTGCAGGGCCATTCTTTTCCATTTTCTGTCACTGTCACACGCTAATTCATGTCACTCTGCGGCGCAGGAGGGCCAGCCCTGCCCTGCAGCACAGCACAGGCACAGGCACAGCTCCCACATCCCCCCAGACCTGCACCCCCAGACAGGCTGGCAGGAGCCTGGGGGGCTCAGGCTTCACACTGGGGATGAGGGTCCCACCCCAGGATGCTGCTCTGCTCCTCTGGGTCCAGGAATGAACCTTTGCAGAAACTGTCTGTGTGCCAGTACACCTCCAGATTATCCTCTGGGGGGGTGTTCCTAAGGATTTCCACAATTATTTTTTTTTTATTTGCCTTGTTTGCATGGGTTTTGGCTTCAGTTTTCACTGAGGAGGAAGGAAGAGAATTTTCAAGTGGAAAAAAAAAAAAAAGCAGTGCCAAAACCCTGTACCCTGGGAACAATTAGAGCAGAAAATCTAGGGAAAAAAATTTGGAGCTTAGGGCATTGGCTCTTGAGTGAAGACAGATCTCCTAACGGGACTCACACCCGAGTCACCCCAGTATAGGTGTGTTTGACTTGCCAGGCAAATGTCAATGGAAACAGGGCTCCAACAGCCACCAACCCCTTCTAGGAGGGAACATTTAACATGTCCCTTACCAAACAAGGAGAGCAGTCTCCCTCCATCCCCTCCACCCCTGGATTCTGCAGCTGGTGTTTTTAAAAGTGAGATGGAGAGGAGGCAGCAAACCAGAGATTTCAACCCAAACACAGCAGCTTTGGTTTTGCAAATTGTTTAATGTTTTGAAATGTTCCTTACAACTCCAGACATAAATATTCAGACTTGCAGCTGGGAAACTTCCTTCCAAGTTGTTTTGTTTGTCAGGTTCAAGTAAAAATTTTCAGTTAAAAACTTTCTTTCCTTGACTCTTAATCTTTCCTGGCTAACAAATAGAAAAGAGGAAAAGAGAGCGAATTACATGACCTGTCTCTTTGTTTATTAAGAACTTCTTTCCAGCGACTGATTCTTACGGAAATATGGTTTCAATTTTCTCTTTGAATTGTGGATCAAGAAATGTTGCCAATACATATTTTTCTCTGTCAAAATTTCATTTAATCTGGAGTCTGTAGATGTCTTGAGAGCCATGTCTCCTCACCGGGTTATTACTGTGTGCACCTCTTGTCATGTTGGTTTTCAGCTGGAATCACGTTGGTTCCAGAAGGGTGTGCTGGTGCCAGCTCGTTAGGAGGGCAGCCAAGGGGCAGGATGCCCCATGACATGTCTTCCCCCCCACACCTTCCCCCCGCCCTGGGGTCTGGGGCTTGGGGCTGCTTCTGGTTCCTCCACGACACCTGGCTCCTGGATCCCGCGCAGGACCACCAGCCCTGGCAGGGCGAGGGCCCACCAAAACCTTGGAGGTCAGCTGGCAAATTCCTCTGCAAAGGTGTGAGTGACCTCAGGGAGACAGATCTCCAGCCGAGGTTGTAGCAATTTGGAATTTATCCAGAGTGAAGCTTTTTAAGGAGCGTGATGAAAAAGCATGATTTTTAGAAGTGACCAGAGTTCCTGGGCTCATGCTGTCATTCCAGGTGCTTTGGAGGGCATCGGGTCCATAGATGATGTCCCCCCCTTGCCCAGGTGAGTGCCCTGCAGCTGGAGCAGAGACCTTGCAGCCTGGCCATGGCTCCAGCTCTCCCAGCCCTGACACACGAAGCAACTGCAGCTGCAGCCGTGACAGTCCGTTCCCTCTGCTATTAGGATGCTCCTGCAGGATTGCAGGTTCTTGGGATATTGCTCTGTCCCAGCATTTCTCTTGCACTGTGAAAGGACACGCTCCATTGCACTTAGCTGTGGCTGTTTCAGACTTTCAAAGGATCAACTTTCCCCATCTAAATGAGAGGAAAAGGGAACAAATGCCTCACAGACTCTCCCCATCCCCTGAAAAGAGCTTTTTCTGATGGAACTGGAATGCTGGAAATAATCCAGAGGAATTCAGAAAATGAACCTGTCAGAAGAATATTTTAATAAACCCCCTTTTTCAACCGTGGTATCAGCAGCTCACACCCCTTCCCTGCCAGATGCAGGCAGCCCAGGCTGTCAGGGAGCAGAGCTGGAGGGGCTGGAGCCGCAGTGCTGCTGGGGGTCCTGGGGGAGCTGGGCCTCTGTCCCTGCCCCTTGAGCACCCAGAGGTTCCAATGCAGTGCCTTGGCTCTGAACTGCCATAGGACTCTGACTGCAGACCTTCACAGGGGCCCTTGCAGAGGCTGCCCCAGCTGCATCCTCCCAGTGCACGTGATTATTGCTCCCTACAGCCAGGTGGGGGTCAGCCTCCTCTCCCAGGCAACCAGTGACAGGACAAGTGGACGTGGTCTCAAGCTGTGCCAGGGAAGGTTCAGGTTGGACACAGGAAGAATTTCTTCACAGAAAGAGTTTTCAGCCAGTAGAAGAGGCTGCCCAGGGAGGTGGTGGAGTCCCCATCCCTGGAGGTGCTCAAGAAACAACTGGACGTGGCTCCAAGTGCTCTGGTCTAGTTGACAAGGTGGTGATCAGTCAAAGGTTGGATTCCACGGTCTTGATGATTCTGTGATTCTGTAATTCTATGTGGAAGGTGTGGGGACACACCTGGGCCTCCCCTGGAGCCACTCCACAGCCAGGTGAGTTGTTCTGGGTGTGTGCAGGAGCAGTCGCTCCCTCCCAACATTTCCAAGCCTGTGCCTGGCCAGCCATGCACCATAAATTAAAGGGAAGCATCTTGAAGGAGGCTTTAATCAAAAGTTAGAAGTTGCAAGCAGTGTGTCACAGTTCCTCATTAGTTTGCCATTATAATGCTGTGTAATTGGAAAGACGTTAATATTGACAGTGTTGTGAAGAATGTCCTGCTCTGCCCTGCATGTGTGGATTTGATAGAGTTGAATAATGGAGCAGATATGATGGATTAGAAAAATTCCCTAGTTAAGGTCCCTAATTATAGAGTTTTACCTGCCCAATTAAGGTGGAGTACTTGAGGAAAAACTAGACACTGACTCTCTCCAGACACCTGAATGCTCTGGGAAGCACCAGAAGCCATGACAGTGCTGGGCTAGAGAGTTCATGGAATTTTATCCTTCTGATGTCCCTGCAGGTATGGAGTTAAAATCCACTCAGAGACTGAGTAGCACCTGCAAGTCCTGCTGTTCCACAGGCTCTGAGCTGCACAGCTCTCCAGCCCTGCCTGGATGTGGATTCTGGAGCAGGAGTCACTTAAACCAGTCCCCACCATGCCCATGGCCCGGTTTCCTTTGCCTGTGTTTAACAAATCCCAAATCCCTCAGTCACAGGGCCCTGTGCCAGCCCTGCTGCTGCCCCTCCGTGCACTGGTGGGACCCTGGACCCACCTCCTAAGGCAGCCAGAGCTGTGCCCCCTCCCACGGGATGTGGGGCTTTGGGGCTGCAGTGTGGACCCTGAGCCAGCCCAAAGGCTTGGAAATTCAGTGTCTCAGGCACATGAGAGAGAATATTTTGAAGTAAATAATAATTTAGCTGTCTGCAGCCTAAGGATGAACCATAGCAGTTTTCCTTTAACCATCTTAAAAAACAAAGGCAGTGTTGTCCCAGAGAGGCTGACGGGTGACACCCGTGGTGTCTGGGTGACACCTGTCACTGGGAAAGGGCAGGTACAGCAGCACAGAGTCCACTCACCCCTCACATGAGGAAGAGTCAGCTTCCCCCTGCAGAGAACACTATAGCACCCGAGTCTCTCTCTAACCCCTCCCTGTAGTGGTGGGACAATGATGCTATAAATTAGGAAATAAATATTCTGCTCGGGCTCTGGAGTCTGTGTACCCAAGGTGTGCTTTCTTCTCCAGAGATATTCCCACTGGCTGCTGAGGGATGGAGACGTGCTGGTGCTTTTGTCTTTGCCCCTGCTTCCCTTTCATCTGCTCCCGTGATGAATTGTAGGGGAGAACTACCCAAGCCTGTCTGTTTTGGCTTAGATCAGCTTTTCTTCTCATTATAATTTAAGTCTTTAAGGGTGTTCAGCAGGAGCCTGTACAAGTCGGATCCCTCACTCCCGGTGTGTTCCCCGGCCGCCGGGCCGTGATTCATGCGGGGCGGGAGCTCTCCTTTGTGCCGCAGAACAATGGCTGTGCCGGGCTGGCCCACAGCGGGTTAACCACCAAACCCTGCAAGAGCTGAAAACTATGGATTGAGCAAAATCTCCCTGTCAGCTCTCTGTGATTTTGCTGAGAGCACTTGGACATGCTGGCATTGGATTTACAAATTGAAAATCATTAATAATTCTAACCAGGCTGTGATAAATCTGAGATCAGTCTCGATGAACCTGGACACCATTTCATAAATCAAAAAGATTACTTAGGAATTTTTTAAAATCTGACGTCAAAATGTCATGGTTACTAATGGTTTTTGTAGATCTCTTACAGTGATATATCATTTATCTACGCTACATCTAAAATGTGACACCAGGGCAGAAATGTGATGTCTTTAATATCATGAATACATTTTATCCCATAATAAAGGTATTAACAACTTCTTGCTGTGACTTGTACTTGAAGTTCTGTGCCTGATTTAGTGCTATTGTTATCACGTTAACTGTTTTCCCCCCAAATATGTGCAGGCAAACTGTTGCTCACTTTGTGTGGTGATGGGCTGAGGACCCACTGAAGCAGAGGAGGTGGTGGCTCTGCCCTGGCTGTGCACCCCGACCCCTTCCTGCTGCCCAGGGACCCTGCACGAGCAAGTGCCAGAGCCGGGATGGAGCCAGCATGTGCTCACAGCACAAGGGTTTGGCTCACACTGGCTCTCACAGCATTTTCCCACTCCTTTTGGACAGACCAGTCTGAGAAAGGTTTACAAGATTTATGGAATAGAACCCCAGCAAACAACTTCCAGAAAATACTCTTCAAACTGCTGCTTCAGACTGATTACTGAAGCTAATGCTAAAAAATACCACTGAAGATGCAGGTAAGGTCTAAAACAAGGGAAGAAGCTGCCTCTGTGCCACTGCTTTGGCTCTGGAACCAAGCAGACGTGCTGTTTAGCACAGACTGGTTTGGATTATCTCCTCGATGAAGCACGGATTTGTGCTCTAGGATGTGTTCTGTAGCACATGTTGTGTCAGCTCCAGCTCTGGGGAACAAGCCAAAACCTTGGGTTGCTGTAAAGTCTGCTGGAAGCAAGCAGCAGCCAAAGGGCCGGGTCCAAACTCATCCTGAGCACACGTGAACCTGGTTTGGCACTTTACAGACCATTAAAACATCAACACTCGGTGTCCAAAGGAGGCCTAACAAACACTGGGGACGTGTGTCTTGTTTTGGGAGAAGCTCTCTCTCTGTGCTCCCATGGCAGGTGATGAGGCCGTGCAGAGGATCCACATGCCAGGCATCTGCACAGAGCTGGGCAGTGGGGAGGCTGGCTCTGCTCACGGGCGTGTTGCCTCTCAACACTTCTCCCATGGAATCTTCAGTGCCTGCTGGCACAGGACACACACACACGCCAGGGATGCTGTGGCACAGCACAATGCATCTTCCTACAAAGAATTTCTGTATTACAAACTACTTTTGCAGACTTTGCTATAAAATGTTACATGGCTTTGGTGCATACTTTTTAAAAATAAATGGTTCAGCTGTTAAAATTTAAAGGGTCGTTCCCAGTCTCCTCCCAGAGAGTTGGGAACTCGCTGCAGAGGATCCTCCGGCACCGCTCGGGCAGAGCTGAGGAGCCATCAGAGCCAAACAGGGAGCAGGGAATTTAGAGCGAAGCTTTATGGGGAGAGATTACATTCAGAGGTGAACAAATGGTGCTACCAAGTCTATGCAAAGCAAGTGACAAAATGTAAAAATCCTCCCCGCATTTTGAAGGAAAATATATCTTTCTTTCCGCGCAGTTCCTATGAAAAATAGGCTTTTTTATTTCCTTTTTCCATGCTAGGAAATTAATATTTGCCTTTAAAAAAGATTTGGTGAAGGTTTGCGTGAAGGTCATTAGCAATCTCACTGGGGAATAAAGAAGGGATTGATTGAGATCCGCGTGGGCTTGGGACTCATTTGTGGCTTTGCTTTACACGGAACATTTTTATTAAGAAAATAATACTTTGGGGCTGGTAATTGTGTTGCCAGCTGGGCCAGGGAGGGGAGAGGAGGAAAGCAGAGCACTGAAATCTACTATTTATGTCCCTGCTAGGTACAATTCCAGGCAGGTATAAGTATGGTAAATCTCCTTGAGCTGTCCCCAAAGTCACCCTGAAGTGCCACAAGTCTTGTGGTGTTGAGCACGTTCCTGCAGGGCTGCAGTGACACGAGGGGGACAGGGTGGCACAGAGGGTCCCACTGGGGGACAGGGTGACCACAGGCACCCCAGGGCTCGGGGAGCCCAGTGCCAGGTTTTAGGACAGCTGTGGGAAAGCCCCATAAACCTCCATCCCCTGGGAGGGGACAAATGGCTCCAGGACCTCCTGGAAATACCAGACACTTTCACAGCAGCTTTTGTCTATCAGGTACTGAGATCACCTGGTTTTGTTCCGTTTAACCCCAAAACCCCACGGTTAGGATTCAAGCTGTAAGCCCCTGGTATTCCTTTCAAGTCTTGCTAAAAATTAGCATAGCAGAGAGCAGATACAATCTGAAGTTGGCTTGTAAAATCTTTTGGAAGGATCATTAAGGGTATTTCATTATCTCCATATTGCCAAGGTCAGGCTGTCCATATTTCCTCTTTAGTGCTGCGATGGGAATATGCCTCGACTGTGGTATAATAGACCAGAAAATGTCCACACTGGGAATGATGGTAAATCAATAAAAACTCATCAATATAACTCCCCCTTTCCCAAGGTACTGCAAACAGCCTCAAGTTTGTAATTTACTTACGTATCTTCACCTTTTTCCCAACATTTTTTACACCAACTTCTGAACTTTTTGTCTGTGTAAAATCTTTATGAGAGACAATATATATAAGGGATAAAATGCTTTATTGAAAAGATTATTGATTTTTTTCAGCCAAGTTGCTTGTACAGCAGCTCCAGGCTGCTGTCCCAGCAGGGAGAGCTCAGTCTGAAAGGGGCTGAGGTAGGAGGTGGTCAGGCATGGGCATGGCTCCCCGTGGTGCTGCTGGGGCTCACACATGGGCCTCACAGATCCAAACTGCACTTTGGCTCTTGAGAAATCTCTCTAAATCCTCAAGTAAATGGAAACTGAGGAGTGATTTCTCCTTCTTTCTCTACCTTCCTTACACCGTATTTTCTTTTTTCTTTCATTTCTTAATCTTTTTTTTACTCATCTACTTTCCTCTGCTTTTTCTACTCTCCACTAACTTTGGAGGAAAAATCCAGCTTACAACCATAAATACACACAATGTCTTTTTTAGGCTTACAAAGGAACATGCTCATCATGCAGCACATCCTGCCCCAGACAGCTGGACAATGGCTCCTGGCTCCCTCCCCAGTGCTCAGAGAGCCACAGTCCCTGTGGACACAGACTGAGGGCTCACAGGGTGTCTCAGCTGGAGACAGGGAAGGCTGCAGCACACACCATCCATTCTGGTTTGGAGAATGCTGAATCCTTTATTGCGAGCCAACCACTGAAATAAAACCAATCCCATTTTATTAAAAGCCCAAAGACACAATTAGATCTTGCAGATTATGCAAATGCTGTGCAGCCCTGCGACTGCTGGCTCTGCCTCACACTCTGTGCTGCAGCACCAGGAGCCCCTCAGAGACCCTCACCCCGGGCAGGGACCCTGACCCCCCTGCACAGCTCCAGAGCCTGCAGCCCTGATAAATATTCCACAAAATATGAACAGCCTATTTTCTCTTGCTACTCTGACCTTTTTCCCAAGACAGTAGAATGTGCTTTTTTGCCAGGTACTGTGTGTATCCCCCGGGGTCAGGGACCTACAGGGCTCCATTAACTGTCAGTGGGGTTTTTTCCCTGATGTCAGAGTTTAGCCCTAGCTAAGCTAATGCATTGAAGAGGGTCTTGGCAGGGGCAACAGACATCATGTCACCAAGGGCATAAAGGCCAAGGAGTGGATAGAAAAACCTGGTGGCGAAGCTTAATCAGCAAGTAAAGACCTGAAGCCAGACTGTGTTTGATCAGAGGGACCCAGAGACACCTTGTGCAAACAGCAGCAGCTGCTTTCCTTCCCCTCTGCTCTCTGTCACCCAGAGCTGATGGTCAGAGAGCAGAGGGTGCCACTGACAGCCCTTGCCCAGGACAGGGAGAGCACCTGGAGCAGCAGAACCAAGAGCTGCACCCCTGCAGAGAGCACCCAGCTCCTGGCTCTGGACTTGCTCGCAGCGCTCAGGCACTCGTTGGGGGATAAGTGCCTTCTCTCATTCTGTCCTCTATTTTCTCATTTTTGACTTTTATGGGTTTTCATTTACAAGTCTAATCAGAGAGAGGCAGCAGGATGGAATAGCACAATCATTCAACATAGATTAACAATTGAGTCAATGGCCTACAAGTGTTTGCAGCATCCCCCAAACCCAGCTCCTCCAGCCCAGACTCTGGGAAGCAAAAGCAGGAAGGAGCTGGGAACACAAAGCTATTGCCTGGTAACCTCAGCTGAGCAAACCTGCCTTCCAGTGGACCAGCATCTCCCCCAGCAGCTTCTCTCACAGGAAGTTTTCAGCAGAGGCAAGGGAAGCATTTCTCACTTCATCTGCTTTGGAACAAGCTAAACACTGCCACTGCTGTGACCCAGCCCAGCTGACCTGGGTGCCACCAGCCCAGATCCACCATGGCTGGACACCCCTGCACGTTGCCCACCTGACCCAGCCCCAGCCCTGGTCTCACTGCACATGCTGTGCCCTGAGCTCAGCTTCCCAAGCTGGGTGGGCTCCTGGAGGTAGTCCTGGACACACCCTCGGGAATGCTCTTCACAGCTCTTTGACTACAATCCAGGTTTTAATCTCCAAAGCCAATTTTTTGCAGGAAAGAAATAACCGGGTTTAGCCTATTGGTAAGAACACAGATCACCCTTTGAGCGTGTAAATCCCTGTTAGTGAGAAGAACATCACACCCAAGCAAGGCAGGTGATTTCAACCCACTTTGAAAGTAATTAAGGGCACAGTTCAGCAAAGCATGAAAAACCCGGGGTTTGTTTTATGTTAAGCACCGTGTAAGCACCGCGTTGAACCCAGAGCACCCACGGGCAGGGCACAGGGGGAGCTCCCGGCACAGCACCGACCCCTGGATGTGCCATCGCCGCCGGCACAGCAGCTCTGCCCGTCCTGCCAGGTCATCCCTCTCTGCTCCTGACACAAACTGGCTTTTAAGCCCAACAGGCTACAACTGGGTTTTTAAGAGCAGTGTGAAGTTAAAAATTGTTGACATTTTGAAAGTGACTGCAAGGTAAAATTCAGGCTTCCACCAGGTTTGTAGCCATTGGAAAGGGTTTTGACTACAGAAGTGTGCAAAACATGATTGCTGCTTAAGACCACGGCTGGAAAAATGCCACATGTTTATAACTGCTGTATACCAAATCAAACACAATAGATTTACTATCAGGTGAAGAATAGATTGGCAAATAAGGTAAATTATGCCCTACTGTGAAGTTTGCTAAACTTTAAAGTAGTGCCTGGGGGACAGGAGGCTGAAGCGAGTGGAAATTCTGAGCCTGCCACCTTTGTCTTCCATGTAATTTTAAACTTTTGTCACCCAAAAAGAGGCAGGTCATGGCACCTGAATGCATGCAGACATGCAGCTCCATGACATGACTCCCTGCAGCCAGCCCATAACTCACCAGCTTTAACCCTCCTCTGAAATGACATCTATATAAATATTGTTAATAGCACTAACATAATGTTAAGTCAGGTTTTACTGGACTCCCTCATACACCCTTTGGATTTATTAGCTATAGGATTTGAAGTAAATTTTTATTAGCCCAAGTTAAACCCAGCTACCATGGGCTTGGCTTTTGGGCTTTCTTTCCCCCATCTTTCTTCCTTTATTTGAGCTTGGGCCCCCTTTTTGCAGCCCAGTGCTTCCTCCTGCAGACCGAAGTGTCCTCAGATAAATCTTACAGAATGAAATATTTATTAATTTTCCTAACCGATGTTGATCTCATAAATTACCAAGACTTTTTCATGAAATGGTTATTAACATCCATGGCTGTATGTTAATGGCTTATTGACCAAATATGGGATAATTAGACCCTAGGAGCACTGGCCACTGTGATCTATGAGAAGCAAATTTGGCCCTTATTACACCAATGACCTATTTAATATCTACTGATGAATTTAAGGTAGAATCACAGGCAGAATTTGTTTCAAGGATCTGCCCTCCAACTAACAAGCAAAAAGATTCTTGTATAAAATCTATTGATCCAGAAAAAAAAATTAACAAAAATCATTTTTTTTGTAACTGATGATTAATTGACTAAATTCATGTTAGACTGAGATGCACCAAAAAAACACTCGTAGCCAGATATCTCCTGGGATTAACTGAACAATGACTGAACCATTTGACTAGAGGGCTCTGCCTTCTCTTCCAGCTTTGAAGGATTTAGATCCTAATTTAGACTGTGAATACTTACACTAGTATTTGTGAAGAATTTAAACATTTATCCATGCTGCAGTGCCAGGAACAGCTGTTTAGACCTGCTACAAATAAATGAGCTGTGCTTGGTTTCAGTTCTAAGCTGCATGCTGCTCAAGGAGCCCTTTTCCCCATCATCTCACAGTATTTAAAATAAAATTAACGATGAAATTAGAGGAATCAAAACAAAGCCAGAAAGGAAGGAATACAGTTTGAAGCACTCAAGCTATAGCCTCCTTATAGGCAAGATGCACAGGTCTGAATGCAGTTTAAGAATTAGACTGGAGACGTTTCTGTGAATACAAAAAGCTCCTCAGCTGACCCAGCAAACTGCCTGGCACCACGGTCCTTCGGCATTCCCAAGGAAATGGACCTGGAATGGTCACAGGCACAGCTCTGTCAGCAGTGAGGACTGAATTAGAAACATTAATTCCTCAACACTTCGGATCCAAAGAAATGCAGTTTCAGTGAGGGCACACACCTGGGTGGGAGTGGCTGGCTGGGTGCTCCTGCCTTGCTCCCCTTGCCCAGACATGGCTCCAGCTGCTCCCAGAGCTCTGCTCCCGTTGCTCCTCCCTGCTCCAGCAGCTCCTTTCCCAGCCTAGAGTGGCACAAATGAGGAGAGACTGGTTTGGCAGGTCACAGCAGAGATCCTGTAACACAACTGATGAGGGAAAGGAAACAATTTATTGCCCCAAATAAATGCTATAGTTCCAATATCAGACAGCCACCACTTCTTATCCCACTCACTATAACTTTCAGGTCCTACACAACTGCTAACTGCAATTTTAAAGTCTCTTGTGCCAGATTCAGCTTTTCTGTGAGCAGGGGTAAACCAAGAAGGGATTAACTCCCTGCTGCAAGCAGGAGTGCTGAGGGTTCTCATAATTCAGACCTTGCCAAAGGTCCTCAAAAAGGAATTTTAACCTCCACTGCATTTTTAAAAATAAAAAGAACCCAAACAATCCTCCACAGTAGTTCCTCCACCAAGGTGGCACAAAGCAGAGCTTCCCAGGGTCAGGCCAGGCTCAGGCTCCTGACCAGGGCTGGACTGGGCTCAGTGTGCCTGTGGGACCCCCACAGAGCCCACACTGGGAGCCTCCAGGGCTTGGACATGCAGGTTACTGCGGCAGCACATCACTGCAGATAAAATAAGTCCAGTAATAAATATGGAGTGCAGGAGTAGACTGCGAGGAGTAATTCACAACAGCTCTTGTACCTCTCCAATTCACT
The DNA here is from genome assembly GCF_025592945.1 of Manacus candei. Taxonomy (NCBI): domain Eukaryota; kingdom Metazoa; phylum Chordata; class Aves; order Passeriformes; family Pipridae; genus Manacus; species Manacus candei. Next base: position 661,145 of record NW_026138119.1, on the reverse strand, counting down.
GTACTGGAGAGACTGCCTGGAGGGAGAGAGAGGAGATATTAGCAGGTGAAATGAGAAGAAAGTTTCCCAAACTGAGTTGAGAACAAGCCTTGTAGGCTAATGAAGGGACAGATGATATGGACAAAGGAAAAATACCACCAGAGATAAAAAGGAAGAATTAATATATGGAAAATGAAAGCAAGCAGATTAAAAACCAAAGAGCTACCAGCACTCCCCTTGCTCACATATTATTACCTAATTACAGAGAAGGACCCAGAGGCTGCAGTCAGACACCCTGATTTAATCATTTCTATACCTTTTTCTGCTGCTTCTGCCCTCTCTCAAGAAATCTAACAGCCAGCACCAGAGAGTGACCGACAGGCAACGCACCCCAGACCGCAGGCAAGCCTGGCAGAGACACCCATGGCCATCATCCCTGCCCAGGATGCTGCCACTGCTGTTCTTCCTCCACCTTCTTCCTCAGCTGCAGAAGGAAGACAGCCAGCCCCCTTGGCTGAAGGGCCTTTAGCAGCTCCCCCTCTCCCAGATTGCTGACCATGGGCAGGTGAAGGTGCAGGACAAGGGATGACACCTGGGGAGGATGATGAGATGACCACTGAGTCTAGTGCAGGTGCAACCAAAATAGCAAACGTGATGAGAGCACGACTGGCAGGGTTGTCCCGACCCAGGGCTGAGTCTTTCAATGCCAAGGACAATCAGAACTAGAAACGTTGAAACCTGCTCCCCAGAGCAGCATGAGGCCATCCCAGGGTCAGTCCCACAGTCCCAAACTTGCACCTCCCAGCTGAGCATCCACCTCGAGCCCGGAGCTGTATCACCAGCCAGCAAGCACCTGGAGTTAAAAATTAAATTCACAGAAAAGAGGAACAGCTTCCTTTCCACTATCTAGAGTTCACAAGGCAAATGCTGTAGATCTTCCCTGTTTCTCACAAAAACGGTGTCACTTCTGAAATGGATCACCTGCTGTGCTGGGCTCTGTTTCCAGAGAATTCCTCTCTCCCTGCCTATCCCAGCAGCCTTGCACTGCTGCTGCCCTATTCCCCTCCCACCCAAAATCCACTCTTGCCTCTCCTGACAGGGTATAAGAAAGAATAGGTGCAGATTTTAACCTCTATAACAGACATTAAATCACATATATTTGTTTTCCTCTATGCTGGGAAAATGTCCCTGAGGAAGCATGTTAAATTTGGGCTTTAAAAGCACCAATTTAGCTATTATGAGTTTTCTATGCTTTTTCTATTCAGGGAATGTTTGGCTTGAATACAGTACAGAGAAGAAATAAGATCAGCTCAACTGTTTTAAAGCTGATTGACACCTTGGGTTTTTTCCCTTGTAATCTGAAGCGAAAGAAAAAAATATAAAGGGAACCAGACACTCATTTAAAAGAAATTATTTCCTTGCCTACAGTCCCTGATCAGGGCTGCCTGTGCAGGGAGAATGAGATCTCATAAAAACCCTTTTGTGGGTTCTTTTTCACATCATTTCAGTTCAGGTTTTGGTGGCAGATGAACTGTATTTCATCAGAGTTTAGAGGAAATTCAAAGTGAAGTTAAGGAAGTTGCTGTAAATGAGAAAAAAAATTCCCAACAAACCCTTTCATTCTAGCTTAACATATCAGCCAAACCAGGAAACAGCTGTAGTAGAAATATTGTTTTTAATAATCAGAGAAAGCGGCGGAGCCGCAGCTTTTGTTGGAACAGTGACCCCCAATGGCGAGAGCGACGCGGCCGCGAGGATGAGGAGACCCGGCCGGGGTGGGGGAAGAAGGTCTCGTTCGAACCTGGCTGGATGCCCTGCGAGGCTCTTGGGCCCATTGCCAGCCTGTCTGCAGTGCCCGGCCCTCGCCCCTGGCCCGTGGCAGCCCCGGGGTCCTGGGATGGGAGGGTGAGGATCCCCCACACGAGGCACAGCAGGATGCCCACCCACACCCGCCCCTGTGCCCGGCAGGCACTCCCGCATGGCACTGGGGGTGTGTGACCTCGGGAGTGACCTTGGGAGTGACCCCGGTGACGAACTGACAGTGTGGGTCAGAGAGGAGAAGTCCCTCAAAGCGGGTGCCAGGGTGCCCCCATCTGCCAGGGTGTCCCCATCTGCCCAGTCCCTGGTGGGAGGGCGAGGGGGCCTGGCAGGACCAGGGGCCGTGGTGGTCCATGGCCAACATGGGGTTGGGTGGCCCTGGGAACGGCCCTGGAGAGTCTCCTGGCACAGAGGCTCTTCAGGAGGCAGTGCCAACCTGGGGCCCAGCCTTGTCCAGAGGGGAGGATTCCTGCTGCTGTGTGGGGGCACCCACTCCTGGGGGCACGGGAATGCCCTGTTGCTTCTCCAGCACAAAGCCCACGCAGCAAAGCAGACCCTGCTGCCAGCTGAGGTGTCACAGCACGTGTTTGTTGTCTGGCTTGGGTGCCTGCAAGGGCAGAGAACAAGGAGTGGGGTGTCACCTGCCAGTGAAAAGAACAGGGGACACAACACTGCAGTGGCTGTGCCAGAGCCTCCGTCGGGCCGCTGGGTTTGCCTGTCTTTGCACGGCAGAGCTGGAAGCGCCCGATGCAGTAGGTGCAAGATATTCCTTTTCTTTCTGGTCAGTACTCATGGTCTCGTGGTTGAACGGTTTGTTTATCCTGACAGAATGTCATCCGGCTTGGCTTTGATTTTGCAAATAATCCACCTCCAGCTATGAATGCTCTCACTCCCAAATAGCCACAACTTCCCCACCGCCACGGGGCACGGCGTGATTTCCTGATGGTTAAGGGGAGATGAAAGGATTTTTGCCCTTGTCCTTTTCCCCTTTTTCGGAGAAGTAAACAATAAAGTTTAAGCCTTCCCAGAGAAAATTTGTAAAAATGTGAGAAGACAGTAGAGACCAAATAATTATCCATAATCAATACAGTTAAAGTCAATGGACTCTGCATGTCCTCTTCTAATAGACTTTGTTCTGGGCTGTACCTTGACAGTTTATTTAGAAATATAAACTGGGTAAGGAATGGCTATTTGACTATGTAATCTTGTTAAACTCATAAATTCAGTTGGTCTAAAGTCCATATCATTGAAGCCATCTGGAACTAAATGTTTTGATAGCTAAAAAATGGTTCATTGAAGAAAATTCTGAAATAATGGGACTAATAAGTTGCCAAGAGAACTGTTTACATGGACTTAAGTGAAATTATCACAAGGCGAGGGGAAAAATTTTTGACCCACATCTTGAATTCTTGCTTAGTCAAGTTATGCAGGCAAATAGATTGTAAAATGGGACATGTTTATAAAATAAAGCTGATTAGTGATGTTGGTGTCTTATACAACCTACATCCAGCATTAAATCAGATTAATTTATAGGTGATTTTGTTGATGAGCACACACTGATGCTCCCATGGTGTGAATTTCAATAACTTGCTTTTCTCTTTGGAATCCATAATTCTATTATTTGAGACACTTCATTGTTATAGATAACACATTTTAAGTGATATTATTTATGCTGTTTCATCTTGTCACTTAGGTTCTTGCTCAAGTTCATTAATGTATTGTGCTCCTTTCTGTACAAGAGGGTGCAGGGAGAGCAATTGATTTTAAGTCCCTGTAATGACTGATGATATCACGCATGTTTGCTGCTGTGACACCGCGGACTAGATGCTAATGCTGCAGAGATAAACATGATGTCATTTTATGCAATTAAACACTTAATATACAACAGGTAATGATTTGGTAAGCTTGGCACATGCAAGCAGTGGCTTTTAATCTTATTAACAGAGGTGGGATGATGCCACAAGTGATATACACATACCCACTCCGTATCAATAAAAAACTCCTTTACAGGCTTGGGTCATTCTGCTGTGATAGGATGAAGGTGCCTAAAATATGACCCTAGCAGCTATGAGCAGCTTTTGTAGGATCTAGGAAGAGATGGTAGATTAGACCAAAGTGAAAGCAAAAAAGTGAAGTGTTCCTTGCATGCCCTGTCCTCCTCCCCCAGGCTGTAGTTGCAGTAGAAACTCTGCTGGCATGGGTTGTGCTCCGGAGCGAGAGAGCACTGGGGGCCCACATCATACCAGCATCCCATGGCCTTCTCTGAACCTCTCTGGCCCTTCTCATGGCCAGTAAGCCTGTCTATGGACGCTGCTAGATGACTCTCACAGGCGTGCTGTGGATTTGTTGGTGTGTATCCTGCTCTCTGGGGTACACATCTCAAAACTGCCCCTCTCTCTCTGCCGGACCTGCTGCACTCCTTTCCCTTCCCTGGAGCTGTGCAACCTCCACTCCTCTCTGCAGCCCTGGCCTCCTTCCTTCTGCAGATGCTTTCCATGGCCAGGAACACTCAGTGTTCACCTCAGCTACACAGATGTGGCAGCAAATGGTCTCCTTCCACAACAGTCAATATTTCCCAGCTTTGACAGATTAGCCAGAGTAATCACAGATTTTATGTGGCACAATTAACATATCTTTTCTTTATAGCTATTGCACATGGATTTGTCTGTGCTAAGCAAGGTCATACTGAGCACCAAACCAGCAGCATCCTCAGGGGAGATCCCACACCGACGCCAGGCCCGGGGGGGCACTGGCAGGTGGCTTCACACCGGGTGGCATCAGTGGCTCCATAGTGAGCTGACCATGGCACTGCAGCAGTGCCACCTCCTCCCCATCATTCGTGTTTTGAAGGAGACAGGCATGAATTTTAAGACCTGATCATTGTATCACTGGAAAACTGGGAATTGAGGACTGGGGAAGGCCAAAGGCACCATTACAATGGGCACCTTGTGACTGGGACCTGCGTTGATCAGCACGTGACATCACAGAGCAGATCTCTAGGGGCACAGAGGACAAGATTTCCAAAGCCATCCCCAGATGCTGAAACAAAAATATTGGCTTTGTAAAGGGAATGAAACAACACAATGATCTTTTGCGAATTTCTTTGAGTCCCATCATTTTTGAGGAACTGCTTGCAAGTAGAGACACTCCAGGTGAAAGCAGAGGTGGGGGAGCTGAGCAAGCAGAACACACTGGACAGAGCCCATTTTGTTAAACCCCTGTGCCACTCGGTCTCTGTGGGCACCTGTCCCCCTCCCTCCTGTGGGTGTTACAGCTGCTCTCCCGGGCTGCCCTTTCTGAGAGATCCCTCCATCCCACTGACCTCTGTCACAATTGGCCCTTTCCCTGAAATCAATTATCTGCTGGGCACTGCTCCATATTCATGAGGGCTCCAGCCATTTGACCTGCTGCCCCCCCAGTGCTGCTTCCAGGCTTTGCTGAGGAATGGCTCTGCCTTCTCTAATCCAGCAAAGAGGGGGCAGCCCGAGAAGGGTGCTGGGGGACTCCTGGGCCAGTCTTGCCCTGCTGTGGGATGCAGTGGTGTCCCTGCTTCACTCCACGGCTCAGCAGCGTTGAACTGCTGCAGTGTGAGAGCAGAGGGGCTGTGACCCGAGGTGTGACTGCCCGTGGGGAACCATGGGCACATTGGTGGGGAGAGGATGCTCCTGGAGAATGAGCCAAAGGAGCTGAGTACTTCAGGGAACACTGACAGAGTCGAGGATGACAGCTGGTCCACATCACCTCAGCAAGGGCTGGGGTCTGTGGCAGGAGGCAGCAGGTGGCACTGGGCTGAGCGGTGCCATCAGGTGAGCTGGACAAGCCTTGGCCATGCAGGTGCCCAGTCCCCGAGCTCTGCAGAGACTGGTGTCACTCTGGATGATGTCCCAGCGCTCGGCTGCACCAGCACGTGTCACTGCACTGCGGTGGAGCTGAGCCTGGGCCCTTATCTCTTTCCAGTTTCCTTTCCAAACAACAGCACCAGGGCTTATGTTTGGATTTCATTTTGTCTCCTTTCCAAAGTCTGCGGGACATGTCTGGGTTAATATCATAGTTTATCAACAATCAGTGCTTAAGAAATAGGTTCTCTTTGGGTGATATTTAATGAGCTTAGAAATGAGAATATGGCTGGGCTGTTGTAGGAAACAGGAATGAGAATTTTAATGAGTGTTTATGTTTAATAAAAGGTTAATAAATTTTAATTAAATTAAACCAATAAAGTTCAATATTTGCTCAGCATATCAAAGTTCTGTTTGGCGTGGTGGTGTGTGAAATGCTGGCTCACACTCTGCTAACACAGGGTCTGCCTCCCACTTCCACCAGCGTCTTCAACCTCAGCACTGCAGGTATGGAAAATCCTCTGGTTATAGGAAAGGACTATGGGAGATGTTTGAATTTGGTCATATTTTGCAAATAGGTCACCACCATAGGTACCAAAGGCCTGTCCCTGGTTCACAGACCCCTGTGTTCGGTGGCAGCTTGTGCTCAACCACCTCTGATGTGCCAGAACGAGCCGGTACCACACAGGGCACCGCGCAGCTCTCGGGCCCAAAGCTTCCCTGCTGCTTTGCTCCCTTGGAAGCCCCACAGGGTTTCATATGCAACAAACCTTTCTTTAGTTTCCATGAGCCCTGGCCTGAGGGGTCTGGGCAGCTGAGGTGTCCCAGTGCTGTGTCTGGACACAGGGACAGCCTCAGCCCCGTGTGCTCCCGACAGCGGCTGGTGGGACCTCGTGGGGCCCTCCCGAGAGCTCCTGAGCACAGTTGTGCCTTTGTGAGTGAACAGCTGGCACGAAACACGGTGGAATTGTTTACAGGGGCCTGGGCCAGATGTGATGTGTGCTCCCTGCACCGGGGCACAGCTAATCAGCCTGGGGAGGGATGGGGACAGGCAGGCTGGTGCAGGCAGGAGCCAGAGCCTGGCACAGCCTTGGGCAGGGGCAGGGCAAGCAGCTGGTGCAGCACAGCACAGTGTGGCACAGCGTGGAATGGCATGGCATGGCAGAGCATGGTGTGACTCAAACTGAAAGAGAGTAGGTTTAGATTAGATATTAGGAAAAAATTCTTCCCTGTGAGGGTGGCGAGGCCCTGGCACGGGTTGCCCAGAGAAGCTGTGGCTGCCCCATCCCTGGAAGTGTCCAAAGCCAGGTTGGATGGAGCTCTGAGCAATGTGGTCTAGTGGAAGGTGTCCCTGCCCATGGCAGGGATTGGAACAAGATGATCTTTAAGATCCCTTCCAGCCCAAGCCATTCCATGATTCTATGACATGGCACAGCACTGCTGCAGCACTGTGCAGCCACTGGCACTTGTGGCCCCCCAGGCAGCCAGGACAGTGTGCCAGAGACCCCTTGGATGGTGGTGCTCGTGGCAGGTGCTGACATTGGCGAGACTGGGAGCACTGTCAGAGCCATGAGAGGGTCTTCCCTTCCATGGGGGCTGTCAGGGGCTCCCACCCTGGCACACAACACCCCTGCTCCCCTTTCACTGCTGTGGGAACACATGCCGGCACAAAATATGAATCCCAATTGATTTGGAAGAAATGGAAAATCTCAGGGTTTATTTCAGAGCAATGTGTGAGGATAAAGCCACAGCTTTGTGCCAGCTGCTGGTACTGCCACGGGAACCCCTCACAGTTTGGCTGACTCCAGAGGAGAGTTTGGGCTTTCACTCTTGGTGGCCACCACCCTCTCCCAGGGGATGCAGCAGGAGGGGAACCGGCTAAGAAATGTTATTAGGAGGCTTCACAGGCAATAAATGTATTTCTTCTAAAAGAACTGGAGGAATATTTGGATTATTACATTTATTAGACCACTCAGCAAATGTGTTACACTCATATGACAAATAAATGTGATGGTTTCAGATTTCATTAGGCAGCCCCGGGCAGCGGCGCTTTGTCCCAGCCACAAATGAGCAGGGCTCTGTCACCATTCCTTAATGGTCATTTTTGCATCAGTAGTAATGAATGTGCCCAGCGTGGCTGTCACAGCCCCGAGCCCTGCCCGGCACCGCAGCCGCTGTGCCAGAGCTCCCCACGTCCAGGCACGGCTGGGAGTGACCCCTCTGTCCAGAGGAGCCATGTGGGAGCCAGTCTGGGCGATGAGGTGTTGCCACAGCTCCTAAGCAAAATGGGAGGGAAGAGGAGGGAGCCGTGGGCACCCAACATCACCCCTGCCAGTCTTGGCGGGGCTCAGGGACAGACCCTCACCGGGGCAAGTCCCCACGCCGAGCCTTGGCCGAGCATGATGCTGTCTGTGGGAGGAAGGAGCACAGTGCAGAAGCACAATAATTGCTCCTTTTTTCTTTCCTTTTTTTTTTAAAATTTACCAGTGTCAAAACCAATCTGAGCGGCGGATGCATATATTTAAATTAAAAGTAATTAAAAATGTGCTGCCAGAAAAACGCATGATGGATTCAATGTAAGAAAATGAAGTAATAAAATACTTTATGGATTAACTCATATCAGACTGTTTTGCAAATTTATTTTTCATTATGATACATCCATATCAGATAATGTCTGAATTTATTATGCTGCCTTCAGGCAGGCCATGTCGGAAACCTCCACAGCCCCATTTGGGCCCAGTGACTGGTGAGCAAGGTTTCTGTCATCATTTCTTAGTGGTCACTTCACCTCAGTAATAATGAACGAGTCAAGCAGGGCTGTTATTTTCTTTAATCTCTTTCCTCATATTAAAAAAATACAGCCAGCCACATCATTATTGCAGCAGGCCCAGAGGACTATTTCCAGGTCATTACTCCAGTTCGTCTGAGCGTCTCCAGGTCCTGAAGGGTTTGGGGTTATATGCAATAAGGCGTTCGTCGACAACATTTCCCCTGAGCCCTAGGTGTTAATGAGAAAGATTTTCCATGTGGCTGTTAACACTGTGTGGTTTAAAAAGTCACAAAGAAAATGGGATTTCCTCCTCCAGCTTCTGCCTCATCGTGGATCTCCGTGCTTGCAGACGCAGGAGGACAGTTACCTCTCTAATTGCATGAATTCACACGCTTATTTTTCTAGAGGGGGAATCGTAACCGTGCATAGGGTAGATTTCCATCAGCTAAGTTCAAAATTTTCTGGTTATTCACTTTTAATTGTCCCCATATTATTCTGACAGAATATTTGTTCCCCTCTGTGGACAGAAGAAATGCAAACTGCAAACCCACAGCCAGGCTAATGCCATCAAAAATTCAATTTTTTGCCCAAGACAGAGCCCCGACTCCCTAATCTCACTTCTGAAGAGTATTTTTGTCTGCTCAGCATCTTCAGCTCTTTACCAAACCAGAGCCCACTACACTTGTGCTGTGCTTTTCGAGCTGCTATGAATTTTAAAATGTGTAAAAATGACAGAATATTAACAAAAGCATTGATTTTTCTATTTATTTTTATGCATTTTATTAACTAGACCACTTTCAAGTGTAACCACTGTGTATTAAATTTACTCTGCAACACTGGCTATGAATCGCAAACAATAAACCAAATTGAATTCTTTATAAAGCAGAAATTTAGAAAAAATACAATTAAAATGCTGCCTGTGCTGCCAGGCAAGGGCTGCGATTCCCCATCCTGTGTCCATTCCCGGGCAGGGTTTGATGGAGCTTCCCCCCACCTAAGTCCTTTACAGAGCCCTGAACAAGCAGATAATTCACTGAGAGGCAGAGAGATAATTTTAGGAATTCCATGTCTGTGGACAGGCTTGGATCAGAGATACACTGTTATGTCAGCAATTTTTGTAACCACCTACTCAAAGCACCTACTGTGCTCCTTCATATTCCAGACCAAAGGCTTGAAAGTGTCTCTCACCTAGTTCTCAGAAAGGACATTTCACAAATTCTCTGAAAAATCTGCCAGAGTTCAGAGGGAACTGCTTTGAGGCTCTGTCTTTGCTCATACTCCAGTGCACTTGGCAATGAAACTAATTCCAACCATGGGGAGATATTGGTGGATGGAGGCATCTCACATCCCACAGATCTCACAGCCATTTGATCATTAATTTTTTTAAATCCTTTGGAATAGCTGTATAATCCACCAGGAAAGCAAAGGAGTGGGACCAATGCCTGCAACACATGCAAGGCTATGGAAATGCTGAGTGTTCTGGGAGGGAAAAAAGCATCTTAATCCAGGTACTCGGTGTTCCTGAATACAGATCAATTTTCTCCTTAACCTGCTCTTCTAAAGCTGTGCCACTGCATAAATCTAGTTATTAGCGAAACTCAGATGTAAGATGAGTGCAAAGGCATAAAAATATCTTGGTTCCCCAATGGGGATAATATTAGCACGTCCCTGCAGTGAGAGTGTTCGGGTGCTTTAACCTCGTTTGTGAAGCTCTGGTGTTACATCACGGAGGAAATTCATAATTCTGCTCTCAGTGCTGGCTGTACATGATCTGGGGTCACCCACTGCCTGCTGGCTGGAAGGAAAACCTTTGAACAGGTACAGAGCCCTCAGGCTGAGCCCTCACAGCCCCGGGCAAGGCTCTGGGTTTATACTGAACCACTGAACCACAGAATCACAGACTGGTTTGGATTGGAAGGACCTTAGAGTTGATCTTGTTCCACCCCCCTGCCACGGACAGGGACACCTTCCACTGCATCAGGTTGCTCCAAGCTCCGTCCAGGCTGGGGCAATCACAGCTTTTCTGGGCACCCTATGCCAAGGCCTCTCCACTCCTGCTCCAGAGCCCCACGGGTTCTGGGCACATCTGGGCACGGCTGTGGCAGAACTGACACAGGACCCAGGACTTGCAGGATTTTAAAGGCCTCTTGAATTGGAGCCTGAAGTGGCATTGGCAGCGTGCAGCTTGTCCAGGGAGTGTTGGGATCATGGCCAGAGCCGTGGGATGGGAGGGGTGGCGATGCCCAGGCGCCAGTTCAGGTGCCTTGGCTCCGGTTCAGCCCCGTGCCAGTGGTGAACGAGTGGCGCCGAAGGAACAGGGAATGTCACACACGTGCTCCTGCCACCCAGAAATCCGTCTCTGGCCTTAACGAGGCGGCGGCAGCAGCAGCTCTCCCGCCCACACCTGCTCTCCCAGATCTGCATTACGGAGCAAACCTCATTAACGGGGCTCTCGCAGCCGAGCTGCAGGCACGGCTCGGGCAGCGCCCGCACGCCCAACACAAAATCTATATATAGATCTCTGTGTCCTCCCGCCTCTAAATAGGCTGCCCAGGAGCTATTTTGGGAGGAGGCGGCGTGAGGGGAGCCTGCCCTGGCCAGGGAGGTGCAGGAGCACGCCAGGTAGCCGCTAACACGCCCGGCCTTTTCAGGGGAGATTTAGAAGGACTCTGTAATCTGCAAATTCTAAAGAGCTGACGGAGACAGTTATTAAGGGCTGGTGGGTGATGGCTGCTTGCGGTGTTATTAAAGTGCTAAAAGATTATGTCTCTGATAGTGCTGTGCTTACAGTGTCCTTCATGGCCACTTCCACAGGGACAGAGGCAAGGAGAAAGGCAGAGGATCGATAAAAGGATATTACCACTGGGCCAATCCCAATAATAAGAGAGGTGATATATACACACCATTTAAATTGTCCAACACATTTAATGTTCATTAACACTAATTTTCACAGTGCTGGTGTTTAACGTATTATTGCAATGAAATTAATAAAAAAATACCCCACAGGAAATATAATTTAATTGTTTATATACTCACCTTTTGATTGCCAATTTCCTGCCGAGCTCTGCTGCTGCATCAGTGCTTGCAGGAAACAGCAGCCACAAGAGCTGGGGGCTGGGGCTGGGGGGTCCCTGGAGCCCTGCACCTGCAGCCTTGGGCAGCACACAGACTCCCCAGACTTGGCAGAAATGTCTGGCAGAGCCAGGGACCCTTGTGCCATTTTTCCTCTTTTTATCTTTCCACCATCTTTAGAAACCTCCTTCAGAATCCTCCCTTCTTCTTCTCCTTCAGAAGTTCCTCAGGATCCCATAGATGAATGTTCATTATCCTTGTGAAAAATCTCGACTTGAAATGGATTTGGTGTAGGGGCATTTTTCATGTAAAAGGGAAGAAAAATCACTGTGGGATAGTTTTGTTATCCTGCAGTAACTACTGGGGAATTACGTATTTATTTATCTCTTACGAAGCACACGGAAATTGTATTTGGCCACAGTGTATAAATTGTGGCATAATTACTGTAAAATTTATAGTTTTTATACTTCCAACAAGTTAGCTTTTAAATCACACAACCCCATGTAAATACTTTAAAATTATTCAGTAATTACTTATTTACATTGTAATTAAAATAAGTAATTAGCATACATTTACAGAGGATTTACATACTTATTTGTGAAAATAGTTCCTTGGCAGATGCAAAAAGAAATCTTTAGCTGATCATAAAAAAATAGAAAATATATGTGTGTTGAGAAGGAACCACAGAGGCTGTGTGAGAGTGGGGGCTGCACTCACTGTCCCCCCCGATGGGCACACGGGTGTCCCCACGTGTATCCCCATGGGGGTGGCTCTGGGCAAGGCTGTCGGGACTGGGAGCAGACCAGGATGAGGATGGATTAAAGGAGCAAGTGCCCAGGGTGAGCAGGACCTGCTGTCACCAAGGGCTGTCCGGAGCAGCCAATGCTGCCCCACCCTTGTGGCTCCTCACAGGGAGTGTCCCCAGCCCGGGTGCCACGGCCCCATCACATGGCACTCGCTGCCCACTCAGCCTCCACCACCCTGGGTGCTGCAGAGCCTCCTGTGCCCGTGCAGGACGTGTGGTGCTCCTTTGGAATCCACACTGAGGAATGAGCGTTGTGCAAATGGTACCAGCACAGGTTGCTTGGCCCGAGCTCTGTCAAGGGCTGGCACAGTCCCCTGCTCCTGGAAATGTCTGGAGCTGCTCTGAAGCATCAGCTGTGTTCTTAGAAAGCAAGTTGGCAGGGAGGAGATCTGCCCTCGAGCCAAAACTGGTCCTTTAAAATCCACGCAGGGACAGAGAGTGTTCGGGATGCAGGATTAGCAAACCATCCACACAGGATCCGCAGGGCTGTGTAGTTACTGTGTATGCATTTCAGCTAAACAAGACAAATCTGGCTGATGATTGTGTCTAACTAGGAAGAATGATTGAAGGTCCATGCCCTCAGATGTAAGGATAACATAAATGATGATTGGTTTGAGCCGGGAACTCCCAGGCCAAAGTTAGCAGGCGCAGTCAGCACCATGCTCTGGCAAAGCCTCCCACAGAGGGGACCCCAGGGTGGCCGTCTGCAGGAGGGACCCCAGGGTGGCCACCCCCAAAGAGGGCATCCCAGGTGGCTGGGACTGCTGCCAGGCACTTTGCTGAGGGGAGCAGGGGGAAGCCTGTGGCATGGCCCTGGCAGCCCCCCTGACTGACACCAGCCTGAGCAAACACTTCCACCAGCACAAAATCTGGGAAGGCATTTTTCTTACAGGTTTGCACCTACTGGGGGTTCCCACTGGGAAAATGTGCCAATCCCCACACAGACTTTTCCATTAGATGGAGCACCCATAGGAGTTTGGGCTGATGAGGGTGCTGGTGTCTGACACGTGCTGCTCCTCACACTGGCGTGGGAGGGCAACGAGCTCTCCTGGGCCAGGGGCAGCTTCAGATGGACAGTGAGGAGCATGGAGGTGCTAGTGAAGCTGTTCCCCCCAAGAACAAGTGCTTTCTGGTCCTTTCCATGTCGGGACCAAGGTGACAGTGGCTCAAGGCACCCACAGCTGCAGAACTTTTCCTGGCAGCCGTGGGTGCAGGGCATTCCTGGGGATGCCTGGGGATGTCTGGGGCTCCAGGCAGTGGCCTCCTTCTGGGGACTCCAGTGCATCCTGGCACTTCCAGTTTCTGACTTCTGCTCTCCATCATGTGCTCTGCTTTCCCAGACTTGCCATTGTTCTGCCATGTTTCTGCCACCACTTTTGTCTTTGAAAAAAAAGCCCATTTCTGTACCTGGTGAGTGCTGGTGGGAAGAGTTGGGAACTGCAGGCATCTGGTGCTTTGTGTAACAGCAAGATATTGTTCAGGGAATGAAGGGTTCCAGTGGGCAGACTAGTGCTCCTTAATGAGCAGAGCCTCATCGCTGGAATTGTGTTTGCCACATTTAGCCAGTGCAGAAATCTTTTTCTGGATGAAAAAGGCGAGATGAGCACAAAAAAGCAGCCACAGCTGCAGCTCCACTGTGGAATTCACTCCCTCCCCAGAGCACTTGGCCGGGCTGTTATCACATGTGCTGTATTATTGGATTTCTCCAAAGTCTCCCTTTATCCTTATTAATGCTGTGAAAGTTGTAGCAAGGAGTGATATGATCTAACATTGGATAAAATCACAATTTGTCCTTCTTCTTGGTGTAAATGTAACAGGGCTTAACTGTACAAACAAATAAGCCTAAATAGAAACATTTGTGATGATAAATGGGCAAGGAGAGCGCTCGCTGCAAGGTGAGAGATGACAGCGCCTGTGAACAGAATGGAGAATCTCACTGCTTCAGGGTCAGTCTCAGGCAGCCTCAAGGTCAGCCCTGCCGGCTCTCCCTCCTCCTCCTCCTCCTCCCTGTGGTGAGGCAGACATCCCCACAGCTCTCACTCCTGGCTGCCACAGTGAGCACGGCCAGGGTGGTTGGGCTGTGCCACGTTCAGGGCACGGTTCAGTCCCAGCAGCTGCTTGGCAGGCGCTGGTGAGACTGAGCCCATTCACCACTGGGAGGGCTGACCCTCATGAGGAGAGGGAAGAGCACTAAAGGATATTGCTGAGCAGGGTCCTGGGCAGTGCCTGGGCAGGGCTGAGGGGGGCTGAGGGGCTCCTGGGCGGTGCGTGGTGACAGAGTGGGCAGTGGAGCGGCTGGAGGAGCGGGCAGAGTGCCCCCGGGTGAGCTGTGCCGTGGCAGCCGAGCGCAGCACACGGGCTGACCCTGTGCCCCCGTCACGGCGCGGGAGCGGCGGGTAATGAGGCCCCGTGCGGATATTGATATGACAGAACAAAAGGCCAAGGTGCAGTAAGGACAGCAATCCGCAGGTCTCAGTCCATTTGTTTTTCACACCAAATCCATCACAGTAATGGGTCACCTTTCTGTGGCAGCTCATGATTACCTGCTTACCGGGCAGCTCGGCAGGTGGGTGACTGGCCGGGCCAGCAGGGAATAGGTGCAGGGCCTCTCCCACCGCTCCCGGGATTTATGGTGGGTCAGCGACACGTTCCCCTGATAGATCGAGTGGATTGGAGTTTATTTGGGTCACAGTGATCAGCAGTGTTTGCTGTGACAAAAGACTGATGAGGAGAGATCCGGGGAGATGCCTGGGCATCAGTGGAGGGGCACCTGGCAGTGAGGTGCCCTGGGGTGTGGGCAGGAGGGGACCTGGGCTGCCCCTGCTGCCACTGCCCCTTGGCCATCTCTCACTGAACTGCCCCTGTCCTCACTCCCAGCAGCAGCACCTGGTGCAGTGAAGGTGTGGAGGGTGTCTTCTGCCACAGCACACCCTCCCAAATCCCCTTCATCCCAGGGCTGCAGCCCTCACGCTGTCCACCCTCCTCCTGCTCTGGCAGCTCAGGGCACGGTGAACATCTGCCTTCGGGCAGCAGCTCTGGCCCCCGTGCCCCAGTGCCGTGGGGGGCAGGACTGAGCCCCCGGGGTGTCAGCCCGGCAGCTGCGCCAGGCACCACTGAGAGGAAAAATGTTCCTTCTGCAGCGTCCTGCTCACACATGTTCCTGTTTAATATTCATGCACCAAAATGAGACAAGTGCTTAATGAGATCAGCCATGAGTTTCATTTGAACTCTGCCAGCAAAGGAGTCCTCAAAATTGCTCTGCAGTGGATGTGCTAAAAAGTTTAATACTTGCAGGCTGATGACCTCTGCGGGGGCCTTGGCGGCGCTGGGGAGGAGAGGGAGGTGGAAATTAGAGCTTATTAAAAACTGTCCCTCCATGTGCTTCAGTGGAGGTGTAAGCGGGTTTGGCGGGATCATGGGGAGGGCACAGGCTGCTCCACAGGTTCCCATCCTCTCCTTTCAGGTGGATGCTATCAGGGAACACATGAACAGCAGCTAAACAATGCTCATTATTTCCACACATAGGAAAACCCAGCCTCAGAAAACAGAGCTAAATCTCCCAACATCTTAAGGGATGGAAGCCATCTGTGATAAGGAGGGTTGCCTTTCAAAGATAAGGAAAAAAATTGAAATGTATTATACATAAATGGCTTCAGGCAATGAATCACTCCACAGCGTCCTCGCTGCTGGATTGTGGTCATCACAAAGAAAATAGTAATAATGATAGTAACAATAATTAATACTGTGGGTGCTTAGTGCTGCTCCTGGCTGGAGGCCCCTCTACCAGATCTCAGAGACCGGGCCTGGAACAGTAAACATACATTTATGGTAATTTTATTTGAACTCTTGAGAATACGTCCCACACCACTATGATTTGATGGCTTATTAAACCCTGCAGGGTACCTTCTCAGGATGGGAGTGCTAGGAGCAGTCAGAGGGAGAGAGAGAGCCATCAGCAGGGACCAGCATCATTTCCCTCCTAATTAAAAGTCAAAATGTCATCTAGGTTTTTGTATTGTAATTGCAATGGTCATTGCAAAGACACCATGAAATCTGGCTGCATTAGCACTTCTTTGGGGGGAGGTCTGCTGGATGAAGATGTATTGAAGGACTCGTTCTGGCATTCTTCTTGTACAAGTCCAGGCTTTAAGTGCAGTAAATGAGCCCCCCGCCAGGAGCTCACCTCACCTCTGGGCCCCCCCTTCCCCAACTGTATCAGGGGACTTGAATGGAAAAAAAAAAATCATACATTCCAACCCTAAATGATACCAGTAAGTTTGTGCAAGCTTATGTAAATCACACAAAAAGTGACAAGTTTTCCTATTAAAAGATAATTGTAATCAGGGTGCTGGACGTGCCGTGCACTGATGATTGGAGATAGACGGGCAGCGTGAAAAGATGGATCGTTTTAATTTGCACCAATTAAATTGAAGTTCATGGGATCATCTTCTTCAATCTTCATGAATACTTTATTTTCTGGCTGCTATGGAGCTATTAAAAAGAATGATTGAGCCAAGAGCTAGGCATAGTATATTTTATGAAATATCACCTTTAAAGAATTTGAGTGCGCCATTTTCATAATGAGTTTTCTAGTACCTAATACCCTTCTATATTACTACATTTTTAAAGTGGATTGATCTGGAAAGTGCAGAAAGTGCAGGTAATGATACATTTTGCTAGGATAAGGTGGCTGATAATGTATCATGTTACTGCTCTGAGAATAATAGATTGCCTTGTGTTTGAGATGTGGCATTCTTATTTTGGTGCTTGCCTTGTGCAGACAAGGGGAGTCCTCTCTGTCTCTGGAAAAAAAATGTTTAATTGTTTGTGCAATTTTCTTCTTGTTTCTTCTATGTCTTTTCTGTATAGTTGGTGACCTCAGAAACAGATTTCTGAGGTTTGAGGGAGGCTGTTCTCAGGTATGCATTTGTCTTGATGGATGTTGTTAGAACAGAACAGCATGTAGGAGACAACACACTATGGGAGATAAAGAAATACACAACCCTATATTATTTACCAGTGCCTCACATTCTCTTCCCAAGAGAAATGAGTGATGATAGCTTCAAAGGGATAAGTCAATGAGAAGGGTGGTCATCTCTCACTCACAACTGCCAAAAAGACCCCAAGTCTCACTATTTCATGCACAGACAAATCAAAACCTTAATGGGAAATGGGAGGTGCTCAGCTGTGTGCAAGATTTGAGCCTGCCCTGTGGTTTTTAGCCAGCTTTTGTGACTGTGGAATCTCTCCCAAGGAGCCTCTGGACCCGTGACTGTGCTGTTCTCACCCAGTGCTCTCCACTCTGAGCTGGAGCAGCTCGTGGCTGTGGGCACCAATGCCCACCTGGAAAAACTGGCCAGAAATTCCTGAGCACTAGGAAAAACCCTGAGTACCTGTCAAGGCAGGGGTTGGTACCAGTCTGGTGGTTGCTCTGGTATTTGTAAATATCTCACTTTGAAGTTACACTGGATAAAATGTGAACAAATGCACAGGAGGCCACGGTTCCTTCAGTGCCTGCAGGATGATCAGAGTTGGGGTTTGGTTCTATCTCAGAGGGGCTGGGAGGTGCCACCCTCGAAGGACTTGCTAATGAGGTCGCCAGGGACTGGACTGCCCAGCTCACAGTGGGGCAGGAGGCAGTGAGTGCATCCCACCAGGACAGCTGCTGCTCACCCTGCTGGTCCCAATTCCCAGGGGGGCATCCTCAGCGCTGCAAGTCACAGCAACATGATGCCGTCTCTCTCTACATAGGTTTAAGCAACAGCAATCATAATTAACCCTGCTAATTAATCAGGGCATAACATATTAATTGCTAGCACACAAGGCTCCAATTGAGCAGGTGCTGTGTGGGTCTCTAATAGGATAATGAAGTGACGAGCCGTGCCACGTGCAGCAGAGTGAGCATCACTTGGGGAGATGGGCTTGGCAGACCCTGCACTCAGCCAAAAACGCTGCCCCTCAGTGCCACTGCCTGCAAACAGGCCAATGGAGCTTGGGGGCCATGGGGTGTGAGCCAGAAAGGGAGGTGGGAAGGTGGGTGCCATGGCTGCCCACCCCCAGCATCACGTGTTGGGAGCTACTGGTGGAAGGGTCTTGGCAGAACTGGAAGATGAGGGCCAGGACTAGCCCTGTGGTGTGTGGGGAGCCACAGTTCAGCATTCAACACATGGGATGTGAGACTCATCAGCAGACAACCAGTGATGTTCCCTGGTGGTGCTGGAGCCAGGCCAGTCGGTCCATCCCCTGTGCCTTCCCTGCACAGCCCATCCCACGGGGGCACACGGGGGCTGCTTTGTCCTTTGCTGCACCTGAGCACTGCAGGCAGAGGAAGGCTTCAGCCAGCCCTGATACTTGACGTTCATCAGACATTTTTTCTTTATTTTTTTCCCCCACTTAGAATGCTCACAAGGAAGCACTAGAGGAAAATGGAAACTACTGAACTTCAGGCACCTTACAGACACATTCTGTTGTCAGACCTACCTACTGCAGTCTGCTGTTAAAAACCTGCAAATATTTGGCCATGAGTTACTCAAATATTACTATTTACAGCAAGTTGGGTTTTCTTGGAGGGAGGAGGGGGGAGTGGGGAATCACTTAGTTTGGTTTCGTTTTTTATTGTTTTTTCTATTAGGAAAACAAACAAACGACAGGACAGAAATAATTGTTGCCATATACTACAAATATTTTGGTGTGGCAGCAGAAATTCCCTGGCCCTGCAGAGCCCTGTGTAGAGCCTGCTGGCCACAACCCAGCAGCACAGCCAGGTTGGCCAGGATGAGCAGTGGCTGCCCACACTGCACGGGGCACTGGGCACCAGCTTGGGCACCCAGTGGTGGCACTGGGCAGTGTAAAACCAGGGCCAACCTCGTGCTGCTCTGGGCTCAGCACTCTCTCTTCATACAAGACCCCCCTCTCCTGCTCCCCCAGGCACAACTTGCACCTGAAGCCCCTTGTTCTCCTGCAGCAGCAGCAGCAGGACAGGGATGGGGGTCCTGCTCCTGCCCCCTCCCAGGGCAGCACTGCAGCTGCTCAGGAGCCCCCCGGGGCCTGGCAGCCCTTGTAATGCTCCTGCTCTGCACACACACAGCCTTGGCCTCAGCTCCGCATTCAGTTTTCTCTGCATTTTGTTCCTCATGAATCCAGGTATCTCTGTGCTTTTGCACCAGCTGACTGAGCTGGTCTTTATAAATTTAATCTTTGTCTGGACTTGGCAGCACAGTGCACTGCAGCCCCAGCCTGGATGCAGAGCTCACAGCAGCAGGAATAAGATGTGCTGGCTCCAGTGGGGACCATTCCACTGCTGTGAATCCTGGAGGAGAAGCTGTTTGCAGTGACCAGGGACCCCACTGCCAGAGATGGGGACTGCAGCTCTTCTGTCTCCTCATCAGGACCGGGCAGGAGATCCAGAAGCCACCCTCGGCTCTGTCCTGCACATCCATAAGAGTTAAAAACATTTCATTTAGGGCAAGACCATTCACTGGATTGCACAGGACCCTCCGTGATCTCCTTCGCCATTGTTTAGTTTAATTGTCCTAAAATTGGCAATAGATTAAAAGAAAATAATTATCCCTAATTATGTCAATTAAATGGCTAATTCATTAACGAGCTTAACATCCTTTACTTGGACCATCTCTGCTAGGCAAGACTGTGCTTCCAAGAGGAGACGCCAGGCACACGCTGCATCCTGTGCAGACCCGGTTGCATCGTGTTTAGCGTGAGCTGCAGGAACAAAATCCCCTCATTATTCAGATGACAGAACAAAACTATAAATAGTGGATCGCAATTAAAATCAGAACAATTACTCCTTATCCGTTATGCTGCCTTTTGCACAATAGCAGCCTATAAAAGGAAAAAGCACCGTCCTTTTAGATCTCTCTCTCTCTCTCTCCCTCTCTCTCCCCTTATCCAGAACTGTAGCTGGCTTGCTAATTAGGAGGCTTTTGAATTAGATTATTTGCATGTCTGAACAGGGCTAGGGTATTAAACATCCCTGAGGACATACTATAATAACCTCTTCAGTGGCTTTTAGGATCCCTAAGGAACCAGGAACTCTGAAAAAAACTCCAAAAGGAGGGAAAGTGCATAACGATTTCATCCAATTAGGTATGGATTAGTCGGCTTGGTGTCTTTGAATCCTGCTTGCCAGGAGAAGGTGTTCTCCTCTAGGAACATTTGACAAAATCATCAGGGAAATTATAATGCAGTACCTAAATGAAATCGCAATACTTTAGTTTCTCCTCCAAGAAAAAATAAACTACAAAATCAATACAGTGGTGTATAAAGCAAAAGAAATGCACCAGTCACTTTATTGCCTGGCTGCGAGCACAGCCCTGTGTTTACAGCATCCGTGAGCGACTGTCAAAGTCAGGCTCCTAAGGACAAAGCTGCTGCTGCTGGGATTGGCTACAGCCAATTTTAATTTTTAAATACCACTGGTATTATTCTCTTCCTAATGGCTTTCCACACTCTTCCAGTTTTAAGAAATCACCAGCCCATTTATATTTAACAAGACAATTAAGCTGCCCGGGTTCTGCAGCGCGGGTGGGACCGGGCAGACCCCCTGTGCTGGGGCTGCTGCCTCTGCCAGGCTGCCAGTCCTGGGGCCCCCCTGCACCCCCACCCCACGGCCAGACCTGCCCCAGGGCACCCGAGCCAGCCCAGCAGGAGGAGAGGGCAGTGCAGGAGGAAAGGGGTTTGCATTGATTTTCCTCCTTTTTTCTTTTTCTTTTTTTTTAAAGTGCTGAGATCTAATTTGGAGGCAGTGGAACTGGAGCTTCATGAGAAGTATGATTATTACAAACTGCCTGTGGAGGTGAGCCATGCTGATAAGACTGCACCTGCGGGGACCACTCTGTGTCACCTCTCCACATTGCATCCCACTGCCTGCATTGGAAGCCTGAATATTGGTGCCTAATTGGAATGGATTTCCAGAAAGGCAATAAGGGAAACTATCTAGAAAACTGAACACGCAGCACTGAGCTTTATAAATCCTAAAACGTGTGGATAAATTGCCCATGCTGGGCAGTGTAAAACCAGGGCAGTACAGTCAGGGATTGGGTTTGCATACCTGGAGCCCCAGTGTTCAAGCATCACTGCCACAGCCTCCCCTTACCCAAAGCAATCCCTTCACGTAACAGGGAATGGATTTCTGACTGCCAGGTGTACAGGGGCTCCCTTCCCATGGCTTTCTCTCAGCCATCAATATTTAGGTGAGGTCTCCCATGAGGTCTCCCGTGGTCCCTCTGTGAGGAACACCCCTCCACCTCAGGTGAAAACCTCAATCCTCATATTTTCAATTTCCATCTTTGAAGTCCCATCAGTGTCTCCTGTTCTCGTGCTGGGGAGGGCAGTGAGGGCAGGTCCTGGGTTTGCCTGTCCTGATCATACCCACCATCATTTCACACTCTTCAGATCAAGCTCCCAAGCCCCTGGGTTGCCCACCCTCTGCTCTGGGCTCAGTCCATCCTCACAGTGCCTTTTTGAGACACACACTGCACACCAGCACCACAGGCATCCACTGTACCCACAGGAGCCCCACCACCTATTTTAATATTTTCTCTTCTCATTCCCATCCCCCAAGCCCCTGACATCTCATTTGCCATTTGGCTTTGGACACACATTGTTCAAGGTCTGCTCAATGACCAGCTTTCCAGATTGGACAGTTATATGCTGGGGAAATTCTGGGTTTTAGAGCACTCATATTCATCAACATCAGCCTTCACTAACTATCGTGTCACTCATCCTTCTGCTTTGGCCAAATTTCTCTGAATTTCTTTCATCTTTTCTGAATTTAACTAATCTATACCACTGTTTCCTTTTCCAGGTAAGTAATTAATATGTTAATGCCATTAGATTGAGTGTGTAACCATGTAGCATACTGTTAGGGACCTTTACATTGATTAATAAAAGACTATCTCCCACTTTTGTTTCCTTCCTCTTAGTCCATCTTATTGATTCATAATGTTACTGTATCTCTTACCCCCATTTTTATCTTGTTTCCTAAGAAATCCTGTGGGAAGACCTCATTAAAAGCCTTTTGAAAGTCTAAAAATATGTCAAGATATTCTCTTTTATCCATTTATATATTGGTAGGTTCAAAGTATTCTAACAGATTAATGAGACATGATTTTCCACAGCAGAAACTGTGTTGATTGGATGTGATCTTCAAGGTATTTTATCATTCTATATTTAATAAATGTTTAAACCATTTTGCCAGATACCTGTGTGAAGCTGAATAGTGTCTAATATCCTGGATAACACTTAGAGTCTTTTAAAAATGTATAATATACAGATAAAACCTCTCCGCTTTTCTTCCAGGAAGGGAAAACAGTGCAAACGTTGCTGCCATATTCATGTTTTTCCTTAAATGCAGTGAACATCTCAATATGTGGCCTTTTATTTCCTCTCAAATCAGCTCTGGGATGAGACACAGTGGACATGGAATGAACTGTCCATTTGTCCTCTCCCATAGCCACACAACTGCAGTCCCAGAGGGGTTCCACGCCTGGGACAGAGCTGAGGGTCTCCGGGCTGGGAGCAGTGACCATCCCACAGTGACCTTCCCTTCCCACCACACTGACTGACCCAGGTCCCCTCTGCAGAGCCACCATTTAAACTTTGGTGCTTTCCACTGCTTTGGAGTTCGCTCATTTTTCCATGAGTGTTCATAAGAAATCTTTAACATTCCCCTGTGTTACTATTTCACTCTACAGATTAGCCTGTCAAAGTTTGCAGATTGAAACCATAAACCACTTTTTACTTCTCTGTTGGAGAACAGTTCATTTCTTTAGAATAAATACTCTCTTAATTGCAACCCACTGCTTGTTAGAAAACAAACTACTGGGAAATTATTTGTCCTTTCAGTCGCGTATGTCTTTATGAAAAGGGAACTTCTCACCCAGCTCCCTGCAGGCTTGGCCCTTCCCAAGGGACAGGCACAGGGACAAGGCCCCTTCCAGCTCCTGCTGGCAGAGCTGATTCTGGTGGGACCCACTGGGAAGGGCCATCAGCTGGAGGTGATGTTGTGTTCCTGGCCAAGGCAAAGGGAGAAGCTGAGGTAGTTCCCAGAGCAACCTCTGAGTTAATTTTAAGTTGAGACAATCCCAGAGAGCAGCTCCAGTGTGCCCTCCTGGCACTGCCTTCCCTTGCACTGCAGAGCCCTGCTGCCCACCCCACCCCCAGGGTGCTAATCACTGCCTTTGTCCCAATTCTGTTTTCAACTATTGAAACCACCAAGAACTAACAAATCAACCCAGCTCCATCTACAGCCAGGGTGTGTGGTGAAAATGAAGCATCAGAGCCTGTGTATGCCATGTGTTCCTGAGCTCAGAACACCCCAGTGCTGCCCCAAAATTTTGACATAAATGGAGTCTGAGTCAGGCCTGTTAAATAGGTAAGCAGGAGATTAAAAAAAGGAAAAAAGAATGAAAGTTCCCTGCAGCTTAATCACATCTCTTAGGGAAATTCCTGCACCAACCCAGCCGTGAAGCCGGCACAAATCGATGTGGCCCAGGGGATCAACATTTTACATATATATAAAAAATTGTAAACATCTTTTATGTATGCAATGTAATAACTACACTCAGCATCATGGGCTCTAAAAGCAAATGTTATGGGCAGTTGTATTGCAGTAAAGTGGTTAAATGGGAAAGCTTTGAAGGGTTGATAATTTGTACTCTTTTCTTTACTGAACCAACTTATTCTTGTCTGAGGATGACAAATTCAAACACTCTTCTGTAGGAAGTTTTCATTCATCAGGATTTTTTCCCCCACCCTTTCTATTTTCTGCCACTTTTCAAGTTCAAGAAGTCAGTTACAGCTCTGATTATGAAAATGGGGTGCAGACGTAGGTGAGGCAGCAAAAACATTCCCAGTTTGGGGGCCCAGAGCCTGCAACAATGGAGCACAGGGTCCTTCAGAGGGATGTCAGGGACAGGAGTCACCAGTGTCCAACTCAACTACTGACCAGCTGCACCCTGAAGCCTCCCCCAGTCTGGTTTGGGGTGTTCTTGTATTTCTTGTATTTCTCCAGATTTACACACAGAAAAATGGTCCCAAAAATCATCGGACATTACTCTGCACATCTGATAGCTGTAAAACACTGTCTGTGAAAATATAAATGAATATTTAAAAAATTTATTAACCAATAAAATTAACAATCAAATATTATTTCTGACTCACAAATAAAGCCTGTGGTGTGGGTTTGCACCGTGCCACGCTAATTAGCGCAGCAGGAGAATTCCCCAGGGCCATGTCACTGCTCCTTCCAGACCGAAAATCAAAGCAAAGCTCTGAGCCTACTGCACTAAATGGACAGTAAATAACACATTCTCAGCCTTTAATTATTTAGCAAGCACAGCAGTGACCCAGGATGTTGTAAAATATGTACCAAGATACTGTGTGGGAATGCAGCGCTGTTGCAGGTGGGGTTTGTGGCACTGGAGACACAAGTTCTCACTGTATTCCAGGGGACTGCAGCTCTGTCCTTGCTGTGTGTCTGAGGGGCCACAACTCCTTCCCAGGATAAGGCAGGACAAAAATTTTTTGCAAATTTTGGTATTAATATTTTGTAAAGTGTTGGGATGTCTGAAGAGCAACTGTCTTAGAATTTATTTCCAATTGCTCTATCAGAGTATTTTTAAGCATGACTTGATTTACACAATAATAGGAAATCAGCTTCCTAATTCTTAAACCAGCAGCTCTGCCCAATCCTTCCTTGAGTGTACAGTGCACAGTGCAAAGTTACTGTCTGGCACTGAGTGTGCTTCATGTATAAAACCCCCAACTGTGACGAATTGGAAAGAAAAGCTTCCCCATATTACAGACTTTAGAAACGTTTATTAACAATTTGATAATACTGTATGTGGAGGCTTCACGCTCCTCCAATGACTCCTTAGCTGAGAGCAGAATGATTTCACCCTACTTGCTTTTAACTCCCTTGCATTTATCTTGCCTGAATGTCTCCACTGGATATTGTTTACTCTTTGGATTAGTAAACTCAGGATTAATTCCACTGTTTATTGCTGAAAGTGGCAGTAAATCCAGCATCGGGGAGAGTCGGGAATCTGTTTAGCTGTGCTGCATGACCCTTTCCCAGGCAATAAAAACACCCTCCCAGCACGGAGGGACAGAGCACTCGGAAGCAGAGCCCGTGTCATTAGGGTATGTACAGGAGCTGGTGCTTAGCCCTTCCTTTCATTAGGTATTACAGATGCTGTAGGAATTTTGGTATCACTTGAGGGAAAATATAATAAAAGGATAAAGAAAGCCCTCCCTGTGAGCCAGCATGTCCCAATGTCCCAGCCTGCCCTGGTGTCCCATCCTATGGCAGTGAGGAGCAGGGGTTAAAACCAGTCCTGGGACTTCTTTTGCTCTGGAATCCTGGTGCCTCAGGCAGGGAGGAGGCAGTGAGGGTTAAAGCATGGTGCCTGCCTCTTCTCCAGCTCCCTGCCTTCAGCAGGGCTGTTTTATTCCTATTAAATCAGCAAAGAGGAATGTGGGGCCAGGAGCTGAGCAGAGCTGGTTGGAAAGGTTACCTAAGTGAACCACGCAATTTTTTTCTCTCAACTTTGTTCCATCTTAAGGTAAAAGGTTCATGCAGAGGGCTATAAATTCCTGTCACATTTTGTTGTAATCTCTCTATGGTTTTATTACTTAAAATGCTGCACTCTCGAGACGGGGAATTTTCCAGGGGTTTGAGGCTGACACGGAGCCACATTTATATTGTGCTGAAGCTCCTCTGGAGTCTCCTTGAGACATGTGGCCGGCAAGCCCGGCGTGAAGGCCTTATCAGTCACTCCACCATGGAGTCAGCCCATGAATTATACGGGGAATGGAGGTGGCTCTGTGCGAGCGGGATTGCGGGGCCGCCGGGTGACAATAAACATGTCCCGGGAATGTGTCCTCCATCACTCAAGTTCAGATAGCAGATCTGGACCTTAACTACAGCTCCCCATCTCTAAATCTCCCTGTGACCTGAGCGGGAGATGGAGGTGAGTCTCAAGGATATCTGTCTGCAGGGAACTCGCAGAGGAAGTTTATAACCCGCGTGTGCTGCAGACGCCGCTCCCAGCACCGCTCCCAGCACCGGAGCAGAGCGCTGGCTCTGGCCAGGAAGTGGAGCCAGGAATACTGGGACACAGGGGGAGTCCTGCAAAACCTTCCAGTGCTGGCAGAAGGTGTGAAACATCTCCTCGTGGCTTCTGCCCCCACAAACACACGTCTGGAACAGAGCGGGGAGCGCAGGGGTGACGACCGGGGGCCACGGGGCTCCCCGTGCTCAGAGACTGCAGCTCCTGGACCAGCAGAACCAGGTGCTTCTGCAGTGCCAGGATATCCCAGAGGGAATTGTTCTCCATCCTGGACTCCCTTGTGCAGGTGACTGGCAGTTCTGAGTGTCAAGCCTGAGGATGAATCCCTGCGATGTCCCAGCGCTCATCCCTGCATGAAAGCCAAGCAAGGGCACGAGCCGGGGTGGCACCTGGCCCTTGGGCAGTGGCAGAGACCAAGTGGCTCCCACAGGGGCGAGAAATAAATCAATTAAGCCTGTTCCTAAATTAAATAATAAGAAGAAAGAGTCTAAATGCAAAGTGTTAATGAAGTAATGAAGGAAAGCGGCATGCTCAGTGCCACAGCTAAATACAGCCATTAAAATCCATAACCTCTGTAAAATTTGTGATAAAATTACAATTTAATTTTATAAAGATAATTTATTAACTAATACCTCATTGCACATGTTAATTGCTTGTGCTTAAATAATAGTAATCTTGATTGCTCTGTGGTCATTAAACTTTTTTTTTTACATACTGTTTAACTGACCGTTTTGTATGTGGTTTGGGGAGAAAAAAGTAATTATTGAAGTCTAAAGCACTGAGTTAATTTCTAATGAAAGGATAATTTTATTCCAATGATTTTACATTTAATTAACTAAAGCTACATGCAATGTGAAGTTCTAAGGCAGTGCTGATTCATCTGTGCACTGGACAGGAGGCGTGTGACTGCCCCAGTCCCAGTGGGCACCAGCAGTGGGAATGAGGGGATGGAGCAACCCCACAAAGCGAGGCTGAGAAATTGTGTGTGTTTTTGTGCTGTGCTGACCTGGAGGTTGGAGCTGAACTGGGAAGGGGTGTGGTAACAGATCTGGGCTCTGTGAAGTGGCCACCATTCTCACCCTGAGGATTTCTGCACTGTAGGAATTATGGGATGAGAATGGGAGGAGGTGGGATGGTGAGTGTGATACTGCAGTTTGGAAAAAGCTGGAAAGCTGGGAAGAAACACTTTGGGTTAAACAAAAAATTGATTATGGAGACGGATGAAGAAAAAGGACAAAACCAGGCAGAAAATCGTGCTTTTGTCAGTCTGAAAGTGTTTGGTTTGACACATTCACCACCTTTCACTTTTGGTTCAGGTCAGTTTTTGCATGTAAAAATTCTCTTCGATACAAAAGGCCAGGAAATTCCCTAAAAGAAGCGCTGAACTGCAAATAGTCAAGAGCAAACAGCGGCACTTTTTACATCACTCCCACCCTGCTCACTTTACGTTTGCTGCCAGCTCACCTGTTCCCACACGTGCGTGGGTGCTGGGACACGTGGCTCTGCCAGTGCCACTGTGGCTCTCCCGGCAGGGCCGGGCTGGGCTGGGCACTGCGGGGCAGCCGGCGAGCAGCGCTCCATCGGTTATCCGCCGTGTCGGGTAGGTGTTCCCGTGCTGCAGGGGAAATGCTTGTCAGGGTATTGATAAACAACAGATCTGTGTCAGTGCAGATGCCTTTTTAATGGCGTGTCCTGAGGTGCAGACATTAGGGTTATATCCTCCTGCCTCCCAGCCCTCCGCACAGCAATCACTCCTCCTCAAGCAGAGCGAGGGCTGCCACCGCCCCTGCTTCCCCGCCTTATTAATGCATCTCCCTCTCACTAATGCAGACAAGAAAAGACAAATCTGGAGCCCCACGTGCACAGGGGGACCGTGAGGGGACCGAGGGGCTGCACAGTGCAAAATAAAAGTTCAGATTCTGTTGTGGCCCTGGCACCAGGGCACAGGAACCCAACACACACCTACAGCAGCACCACGGCAAAACCCAGCCCAGACCACGGGTAGGACTGGCACAGGCTCCTCTGCTCTGCAAAGCTCCTGACATTCCCACCTCCTGAGAGGGAGCCTGGGATTTGGAGGTTTTTGGGATACTGCTAAAATCCTTATTAGCTGAATGAAGGACTATCCATGAGAAACACCCAATCTGTCTTGAAGGCCTATTTAAGTCTTTTGAAATCCTTGTGATGATGGGGGAGAGCCCGGTGTGGGCACAGCCCACAGCAGTGCCAGGGCACAGCTGCACTCTGCCTGCCCCTGGGATCACCCTGGGATGCCCCAACAATGCTGCTGCTCCTGGGGTATCTCCCTGGCCAGGGGCCCCTTGCCCTCAGAGCAGCCTGTCCTCTGGGGCCGCACTGCGGGACAATTCACTCTTGATGGGAGTGTACCCTGATGACTTAATTATTTATGAGGGATGTTTTGTCCTGAATTTACAAGTAATGCAAACAGATGTCGCCAGACCAAGGTGGCTCTTTTTGCTGGATCTTGATGGATACTCACAGTAGTGGAGCAGCAGAGCATTACTGGCCATGGCTGTGCCTGTGTGCAGTGGGTGGCACAGCACATCCGCCCTGACCACAGAACACTTCTGCTCACCATCAGCTGACCTCAGAGCTCCTTTCCTGCCACACTCACTGCACTGCTCTATAGTTATTTGACTGACTCTGTATGAGGTGCTCAATTCCAAGGCTCAGTCGTGTGTGAAGCCTGGCCAGGTTTGCCCACCTCGCACTGTGTCGGTCCCAGGTGTGCTCCCGACTGTCCCCTCTGGCATTCCCACTTGCTGGGACAGAGGTACTGGTTTTGCTTCTGTCTTCCTGAATTGTTGGTGCTGTCCCAGCTGCTGCAGCTCTCAAAGGAAGGTGGAGATTTGTGCTGGGCCATTCACAGAAGGGCACCCCAACAACTGAGTCTATTTTGCATGTCCTGGTACATCAGACCTTAAATCCTTTATTCACAAAGAAACACTCAGGTTCAGAGCACTTGCCCTCTCATCAAGGAGAAACAAAGCCAGTTTTTCTGACTAATCCCAACTGGACAGCAGAGCTCAAACTTAAAATATTCATGATTTAGCCCAGAGTATACATTTCTCAAAAATATATTAGCTGTAAGAATATTAGCCCCAGGAGTCTCAGGGAAACCAGGAACCTTGCCACACTGTGTATCAACTCCGCAAAATGTTGTGATTCTTTGAGAAAAATCTCTCTTAGCTATGGTTTGCAGGATTTAATATTCTGCCCATTAGCAGAACCAAGCACCACCCTTAGAGCACACATGCAAATAGCAGGGGAGAACAGAGGAAGACAATAAAACTGGAAGCAGCCTTTGGAAGGGCAAATAAATAATTGGATTGCAATGTGAAAGTGTTTTCCAGTTTGATGGGCATTTCCTTTTCACTGAAAATACACCAGGCTGAATGGCTCAGTGGGTCCTGCACACCTCGGAATGGGCCCGGCCAGCTTGTGCTCTCGATAACAGTGGGTATCATGGAGGTACATAAAAACATAGTTTATTGTTAAATTAAGTGTCCTGTTCTTGAAAACAACCCTTAAATTTAACATTCCAAGGCTGCTGCTGTTTATTTGCACTCTCGGAGCACTCTCAGAGCACTCTCAGTGCTGTCCACTCAACTACTCGAGAAATACATTGTAATAAAAATAAATGGACAGTTTGGGTTTCTCTAAAATTAAAACAGAATATACAGCAGCCTTGCACTCCTGCCTTGCACTGAGGTAGCCTGTGATAAAGTCACATTGTGTCAGAGATGGCAAATTATGCCTGCTAATTACTTACTGGAATTTCAGATTTGTCCTTACCATAATTAAAAAGGTGTCACTTTATTAGAATAGGGCTGGAATGATGGGGCTTGGAGCAGTGGAGGAGATTTCTGGTTAGAGATAATTACCAGTGATGTATTCCTTTCCCTCACTGCCGTTTTTGCTGCATTCCCCCCATTACTGTGTAATGGATGGCTGGCACGGCTGCCCGGGAGCTCAGCGTGGGGAGCACCCGCCCAAGGGGCTTCCACCGCCAGCCCCCACCCTGCTGGCACAGGGCAGGCCCAGCTGTGTGTGCTGGTCACATCCCCACTGATTTTACTGAGGCTTCATCTGGGGATACAGCGACAGAGAGGGCGAGATGGGGTCAGTCCTGTTTCAGGGTGCCCCCTCTGCCCATGGGGTCACTCCAGAATTTCCCAGGCAAGCTTCCAGACGCTGCCCTGCAATGCCTGCTGCTCCCCAGGGCCCCTATGCCCTGCAGACCCCGAAGGGGCCGCTGTGCCCCCCACCCCCTCCTGTCCCCCTCCTGTCCCCTGGCAGCTCCCACAGCGAGCTGGTCCCAGCCCCACACTGAGCTCAGACAGACACACCATTTATATGCATCGAAATATCCCTCTGTTGGCAGAAGAGACTTGAACCTGTCGAGGGCAAACTCGAGTCTCTCCCAGGGCCTGGCAAAAGAAAATAGCAGCATTTAACCGCGATGAAAGTCACAGTGCAAACAGGGATGCAGGGAGAATAATTGCATGGCTGGAGTGCCTGGCTCCATGTTATCATTACACATTGGATTCCTGGTCTGTAAGTACAGGGATGGCGTGAACCCCCGCAGAAGATGAAGGTTATAAAAGAGGCATTACTGGGAAAGGTCAGCAGGCTATTCAAACATGGAGCAGTTGCAATCCGCAGATTCAATACCCAAAGCTATTTGCAGGGCTTGGAGAGGCAGGAGGAGTGGGAGAGGCAGACACTCACCCACTTGCTACAGGAACAGGGAGGCTCCTTGTGCAGCAAACTCACGAGCAGGCAGAGGGAGGATGTGTGTCTGTTCAGCCCTGATTGCCTGCGGGCCTCACCAGCAGTGCCCTTTGCCCAGGGGTGCCAGCAGTGCCCTTTGCCACCAGCACCACACCAAACTCCTGCAGCCACGCCTGGAAATAACCAGGCCAAGCACAAAGGGCAAGGCAGGTCTTCTGTCTTGATCCCACCGAGATCTGGCTGCAGACTGTCATCAGTGGGATCTCTGATCCAACACATCTGGACAGTTAAAATGTCTTTTCCTTTCAGGAGAGACCTCCTTAGGCTGAGCACAGCACTGCAGCCCACACGCTCCACGTCTGGGGTACCACAACACAACATTCCTGTGGCTGATGGAGAGACCCATCAGACTCCACATTTTTATAAAAGATGGTTTGGTTAGCTCATGAGGCACCATCATTATTGCCAAAGGGTTTTGCTCTCCAAGCCTGTGCTGAATATTGTATTACTTTGCCATGCTCAGAAACTAAAATTACAACAATTTAATTTTGAATATGGTGGCATTATTACCATTTGTATTTGCCATTTCATAAGACTTTTCATTTCAACTGCTTTGCTTTTGCTGTCAAGAGGAAAAACCTTCAATCTATCGGCTTTTACCAGAGAGGGAACTGTGCTGGAGTGTAATGCAGTATTGTATATTTCTTCTCTAATGCTCTTTTGAACAAAATCATCTATTTCATCAACAGTATATCAGCGGTGACCAAAGACCATTAAATAATGCATCTCACTCAGGAGCAGTGGAGCAGGGAAAGGGCTCTGACCTGTTTTAAACCTTATTACTTTCTTGCATTATGCCCCTCACTGCAATCTTTTTGTTTAAGTGATTTCAGCTGAGGCGTTGCTTCCTGCCTTAAAACACACGGCAGACGTTATTGCTGAGCTGGTTGGACTCAGCCTCAGCATTTCCCATCCTACACCAAAACCAGCCTCTGTGTATGAAGCTTTGTTAACCTCACCAAACATACACCAATACATGTGTGTGTCAGGAGCAGGTGTGAATAACACCCCTCTTTATTTTGGAACTCGCTGGCTGAGACTTTCCATTTCATTCAGACCTGTGGCTTTATCTTCCAGCAAAAGTTTGGTGCTTGCAATGAGAAAACCCAGGGCTGGTAAAGCAGGCAGGGAAATCAATCCGGAGCGGGACAGCCAAGCCAAAGCACACACAGTTGGAACAACCAGAGGAGGCTGGACTGTGCTGCAGAGTGGGATGGGAGGTTTGAAGGGCTGGCTTCCCTGTGAGCCCTGTGCTGGCTGTGCCTGGAGGAGCTTGGTGGCACCAGCAGCCCCTGCCCGTGGAGAAGGCTCTGCCCAGCCACGACTACCACGGGCAATGCATCACGTTCCACGTTCTCCCCGGCAGATCCCACACCCAGGCGTGCTGTGCCCCACAGGGGCAGAGGGCTGGCCCCAGGGCTGCAGAGTGTGGCCATCCCCACACTGTCGCTGCTCAGAGGTGAAGACCCCCAGGGCAAGTGGTGGTCTCTGCCTGCTGGTGGGCTCAGCCCAGCCCTGTGGTGCCCAGCACCATCTGCCCCTGCCTTGGCTGATCTCTGCTGAAGGATGTGAGGTGGCACAGGGACAGCTGACCCGGGCAGAGGGGTAGCCCTGGTGGGGCACAGGGGGACCCACCTGCACTTGTGGTTGGCACCACGTGGCAGCTGGGCTGAGGTGCAGTGCTAACAGCTGGGGTGCAGCTTTGCCTCCCCCAGCCCTTGTGAAGCACTATCCCCCACCAGCCGGCGAGGGGAAAGCCTGAGAGACTTACAATTACATTTTCTCACTAGTCTAATGAGGTGAGAGACAGACAGAGGAGAGAGTTCCCTGGGCTAATTTTCCAGCCAGCAGCCACTGCATTGCTCCTGTACTGCGAGAGGCAGAGGGAGAAATGACTCTTCAGATTAGAGGCTCTTGCTGAAGGCATTCCGGAGCATATTCCTCCAGGACACTACGGCAAAAAAATGGAGATGACAAACCATTTTACTACGTTCAGCTGGAATAAAGTAAGCCACAAATAGAACCATGTGGTGCTGGGGGTGCACTGATTGGGAGAGAGTACCTGGGGAGAGCAGGGAGTGGAGCCTGGCCTGAATCATTGCACACAGAGCTCTGCTCGAGTGAGGAAGGCAGCAAGTCAGCATCTGAACAGGGGGAGGAATTAGCTGTGAGAGGGAAGGAGCATTGCATTTGTCTCTCCAGCTAGTGAACAATTTGTTATCATGGAACTGTTAGCAATGGAACAGTCACTGCCTGGGGGAGCAGCACTGGGCTGCAGAGGGCAGGTGCTGGAAGAGGAGGGCTCTGCCTTCCTCCCAGAAACACTGGGTTCTTCAAACCAGAGAAACCCCGAGAAACCCCTCCTTGTACCTGCAGGGAACATGGAGGAAGGGCCCCTTTCTTCATTCCTACTCTCCATGACCTTGTGCTGGATTCACATAAGCTCAACATTTAACTCTTTGGAGGTTCTCTCATGGCTTTGGTTGAGCCCAATGGTGTTGTGCACTGCCTTCATATCCCTGGTCTCAGTACACCAAACACACTTGGACACATACCCAAATGGACCTGAGAAACATGAACTTCCTAATCTGAGTCAGGAGGAAGAGTCAATGAAATCCCTCTTCCATCATGACCACATTCAGCGTGTTCACATACACATACATGTTCGTGGATGAGGAATGTTCCATCAACCAGTCCCCAAAAAAGACTGGAATACTCCCATTTGCCTGACAAATCCAGCCAGACTGATCTATCCTTAGCCATCCCCTGTAGTGTTTGGAGCTTGTAGTCAGTCCTGAATTCATTTTAGGCTGAGATCAGGCCTTGGTTAAAAGTGTGTGTGCAGGAGGCACCCTTCCCTCTCTTTCTTATTCGAAAGGAGCTCCTTTAGAAAGCACTCTGTTGCTGTGCTCATGCAAACCAGGAAGAGATCTGTCAAATATCAAATACGAATTTTGTTGCTGAAGCTCTTGGAAAATTGACAGGTAGCATGCAAGCAAACATTAAATCAATAACAGCAAATTTCCCCTGGGAAACTTGTAGTGTTTTCTCATAAAAATCTTTAAATCCTTAAAGAACCCATGAAAGGTTTACACACCTCGTGTTGGTTAATCTGGTTACCTCTGCATTGCTCAGCAGCTGATCAGGGTGTAATACCCAGTGCTGATCACCCAGCAGCGAGTGTAACACCCACTGCCCCTGCGCTGATGTATTGTAGCTTTGTTAGTCACTGTGGCTCCTTGGTAAATTCATTTGGAGTCCTCCGGGGTTTTAAATCTCTCATTTGGCCAACAACGAGGTCTGAAAAGATTGCAGTTCATTTCGACCCACAGTGGATGGAAGGCTCATTTACTGGCTGCAGGCAACTCAATCAGGCCGGGCGCTGATGAGTGAGTGACTTGTTCAGACCGCTAGTCAATATGTGTCTGCTGTGATAGAATGTCAGCATCTGCTGCCTGCTCCTGTCTCCCACTGCTCTGGCTTTTTTCATTTGGCCTGATCAATGTTATTAAAAACACCTAGGAGTTCCTTAACTGCTCTGCCACTTGAGGCTTTTCTTTCTTCCTTTTTTTTTTAAACACAACTTTGTATTATCTGCAAACATGTGCAGATGATGTACGTGGATTGATTTTTTATACGAGTGTGTGGGATGGGGTGTGAGCATATGCTTCGGCACATGACTTGGGCACAGGAGATGGTTCTGCAGTTACAGCACCCTGGTTTGAGGTTGTTGTGTGTGTTGCCCTGAAGCAGCTCAGACTTAAAGCATTTGCAAACATCTGCTAATTATTATTTGTGAATAAAGCTTCAAATGTAAGCATGCAAAAAATAATACACCTTCTCTAAATTGAAGCAAGAATGCCCAAGTGGAATCAGTGACATGCTGTGGACACCCACACATTAAAAATCAGACTGCTGTTCCAAATAAAAGAGAGATAGAGCTTAGGTAAACAAGCAGAGGGTTAAAATCCCTTTACATGACAGGTCTGGAATATAAACATCATTTGCAGTGCCCTTGGCCAGCCCACCCAGTCCTGCCCAGCAATCCATTTCCTGGGGGACTAATGACAGACCATGGCACAGGAGGGTCAGCCACCAATTGCACAAAAAAAGGAAAACAGATACACCACTAAAGGTTTCAATCTGTCTGCAGAATGTGCACATTCCTGCAGGAGCTACACTGTCCTGAGGTGCAGGAAGGGGAATGCTGTGCCCTCTGGGCAGTCCCCAGGCTTTGCATCATCCAGAAGAGAGGATGAAGGGACAATCACAGAGTCACAGAACCATTTTGGCTGGAAAACAGCTTTAAGATCATCAAGTCTGACCATTAACCCAGTGGCTTCAAGGTGCACCACGTGCCTTTGGCCATGCTGAAACAGAAGCACCACAGGGCAGAGAGAGAAGATGGTCCCTCCTTATCCGTGAGGAAATCTTGCATGGCTGGAGTGTTTGTGAGTAGGTAACAACATCCACCCAACAAAACCAGCATGGCACTTGGCAAGAGCCTGTGGGGAGCTCCAGGGGACATCAGCTGTGAGGATGCTCTCCTGCTCAGTTCATGCCATGGACAGGCAGTGGGGAATATGAAAGGGCTTGAATGCTCCTTGTGACTGTCTCTCCTCCCTGCTCAAGAGTTAGACTGAACCCTGGGGTAATA
This sequence comes from Manacus candei, assembly GCF_025592945.1. NCBI lineage: Eukaryota > Metazoa > Chordata > Aves > Passeriformes > Pipridae > Manacus > Manacus candei. The sequence continues at coordinate 625,303 of NW_026138119.1, read as the reverse complement.
AATACAGCTCCTTTGATTTTACAAAGATCTTATTCCAGGCATCTTCTCCACCTAAAATCCTTTCTAAATGAGTGCTGTGATCAAGAAAGCAAGGAAAAATATGGGGGATTTTATGCCAGGTGACTGTAAAGGCTTTGAATGATAGAAACCTCTGCTGCCCCATCCATGTTTGCCCCATCAGTGGATTTTCCTCCTCCATCCTCCACAGACAGAAGACAGCTAAAATCTTGACCATCCTGTGCTGGCTAGCTTGCCCTGAGGAGAGTTTGCCACAGGACCTGGTGCTTGGAAGCATGACCTGAGCTGACCTTTACTTCTGCTGTCCCATCTCCACAGGCTGCAGCTCTGCCCAGCTTCCCCAGGCCTTGTGGTGCCTGCACTGCACAAAGGAAAGGCAAGGTGATCTGCTGTGACCTGAGGACATGCTTCAAAATCCACCCATGCTTCCATCCCTACCCCCTTCCTCTGCAATGTGGCATCCAAAATAGATACCAAGAAATGACCTGCCAGGAAAAAAATGGAAGCCTATAATTATGTTATTGAAAACCTGTACCATACTGTATTATTTAAGGTTATTTTATTATGATGTTGAGATGAGTTTCTTAAAGAAGAAACTCTGGGTTTATTGCGCTCCTCCCGGAGAGGAGCCCTGGCTGATTTGATAGCCTATTTGAACAAGAGGGATGCTTTACGAGCCCCTATAAAAACTGATGACCCCACTCACATTTGTATTTAATGAAATAAGGAGGAGCTTTCGTTATGTTTTCAATAACCTTCACTGCTCTTTCCAACCTGCCTCAAATAAAAGCCAGAATCTGCGTGTTTCTGTGCTGAACCCTGGCAGTCCATAAGGAGGGCACGGGGGGTTCAGCCTGGCTGGTGAGCTGTCCTACCATCCCTGTGTCCCTGCAGTGCCTCTGCCAGGTCTGTGTCCTGCTGATAGGGATGGTGGGATGGGTGAGCAGTGATGTCATATTGGGGGAGGATGGCTGGGAGGAATGTTGAGCTGGGAGAGGGCTCCAGTCCTCATCTGCCTCAGCCTCCCAGGCACCAGTACACGTTTTATTTCTAAGTATCTTCTCATACACAAAATCAGCCTTTTTCATTACACAATTTTGGTCTGTCATAAAACATTTAATCTCTCTGAAAAGTTCCAGTGCTTGGATTCTTCTCATTACATTAAATAATTGCTGCTGCTGGAAGGATCAGAGGCCGTGCCTGCAGCCAGTGGCACTGCCTGTCCCTGGCTCTCCTGGTGGGAGGTGAGTCCAGCAGTGGCACTGGGGACAGGCAGGTCCTGGGCCTAGGGAAAGTCTTGGGTGAGCATCTCTTCCCCATCTGGCAGCCTGATGATATAAATATTTAGATGGAAATGATCATTTCCCGGGCTCGGTGCCCAAGGGCCCCAGCAGTCCCCACGCTGACAGCACAGGGGGACACAGCCCCACGTTCAGCAGAGCAGCTACTAATGCTGTGGTCTTCTAAAAAGTGAGGCCTAATTAACTGTAATCGATGGGGCTTTCTCCATGGAGTTGTCCAGATTCGGGCTGCTCCCTGCAGCCAGTGCCCAGTGAGGTTAATTTGGGATGAGTGAAGAAGAGGAGGAGCCGTGGTGGGGGTATGAAGCCACGCTGTGACTCGGTGTCACTGTGGTGTCACTGTGTGGCCACTGTGTCTGCCACGTCCCACAGCTGCACGAGCAGTTTTCTCCCCCAGAGCTTTGAGATCAGGAGGGGGAACCTGGCAGGGTTTATTAAAGCACATCCAAGCCCTCCGACTTGCATTTGCATTCACAGTTTGATGTAGATGCCACATCAGCAGATGCCTATGAATAAGCTGGAGCAGGGTTATAGCATCCTGGTGGTGCAGTGATTCAGTGTGATGCCTCGGCAAGCTGTTCTGTAATGGGCTGCAAGGCTCATTTTTACGATCATTGGAATGTAAAGGGTCAGAATCTTAATCTCCTAATACTGTGTTTTTAACAACATTTACACTTTAACATATTGAAAAATCTCATCTCTTTCTGCCACCCAACATGACAGCACAATTCAAAGCGATCAGTGCAGCAGTATATTTTGGTATTTTAAACATAAATCAACCTGGTTGAAATATTTTTTTTTCCCTTCCAGTACTTCTGAAAACCTAGGAGTTTCTAACTTTAATGTTTCTTATTTGAACCTTTGTATTCAGTGGAGTCTCCCACCTGAATAATTCAGCAGCATCAAAGAGAGCACAGAATGAAGGACCCAGTCCAGCACCCAGCCCAGACACAGTGCTTTGTGGGCCATTGCAACAGTAAACCAGTACTCGAGGAATGCAAAAAGTTTGGGAATGCAGGTACAGAGAGAATTAAATTCTGTATCACCCTGCAAAACTAAGTGACAGGTAATAGGAACACATCAGGAATAAAAAGCGTTTTTGTTTTCATGAAACCTTCAGGATTGAAGGGGAGTTGGGTTTTTTTCAGAATTAGCAAATCTTACACAAACCAGTCAGCCCAGGGCCCCTACTCAGTGCAGGGTTGGCCTCTCCTCCCAGAATAAATGGGTTTGGTTTCTCTCTGGGATGGGGGGGGGGGGGGAAAGAAGGAAGGGACTGTTAGGGCTTCCTCATTAGTGATGTCTACCCTCACAGTATCACTCTTTGCTCCTTTTCTGTGCCTTTTTCCCTTCTGCACATGAGCTTTGGAAGTCGGGGTCTGCTCAGGCTGGAGCACCACACACAGGACCTTTGCCCCTTCCCAAGCTGCTGCCCTGCACTGGGACAGCCTGGCCTCGTGTCTGACTTTCTATTTAATTAGCAGCTCCTTAACCAGTTTTGCTATTTGCTGGCCTAGATTTCTCTCCGCTCCCACGTGAGAAGGGAGCTGGGCATATGGGCTGAACCACAATGATTTGATTCACGGTCTGAAATCATCATTGAACAAGTGTCACAACATGGCATTAGATTAAGAACTAAAGCGATGGGCTATGGTGAGTCTGTTCATTAGTATTAATAGAGCTTAATTAGGCACAAGCATGGTGTTGCAGGGAAATGTGAAGGTGGCTGCAGTTTTCAGGGTGGGAAAAAAAAAAGGTGTTATTCATTAAAGGTGAAAGAAGCCCATAAGCCTTGTGCCTGCCTCTGAATCCCAGCACAATTCAGGCTCAGAAGTGGCCTTGCTGCCCCAGGAGCACAAAGGACTTAAGGACTGGGTCATGTTAAGGAGCCAGAAGGGAGGAATGGAAAGTCCAGACTAAAACCATGAAATCTGGAGAAAGTCCTGACCTTGGTACAGGGGACTGTCTCACAGAGAGAGCCATTCACTCTGACCTGTCTTGACAGAGGAGATGACACGTTAGATCAGCTCTTCCAGTTCCCAGGGAGGGGTGTTAGGAGAGAACAGTGCTCCAAGAACCAAATGAGGGAGAGAGACAAAGGGACAGGAGCTATCAGTGCCTGCAGGAGCCAATCTCCCTGTGGCACTGGACCAGGTGGCTCTGCCAGGGCTGGGGCTATTTTGCAACCAGGGTAAATATCCACGGATGCATTCAATGCTTTTGTAATGACTTCAGTTCTTTCCTTATCTTCAGTATCCTCCCTCTTGCACCAGTTCCCCACCATTCATGCTGCTCTTTGCTTTATGGTTCTTAGGCCATTTTGCATCTCTCCCCATTTGGCAACATTAAATTTTATTTACCATATGTCCCTTCTGCTACAAAGATGATAAAATCCTTTGGATTTTTGTTGTGCTGTTGCAAGCTCATTCAGCACTCACCTCAATTTCGTGTCCTCAGCAAGTGGAGCTGATTTGTTGCTGTTCTTCACAGAGGTCCAAGCTGGGACACTGCCAGGCTGTGCTGCAAACCTGCACTCGACCACTGCTTCTTTCCCTTTGCCAGACACCATCCTCTCAGGAGGTCTCCAACACCTCCATGGTGGCACAGAGCATCGTATGGACTTTTGGCAAAAGGGACAAGAGAACTGCCAAGAAAATCCTTTGTACACGGTTATTTTCCCTTTTTTGTTCATATTCTGTTGAAAATATCTCCCCTTGCTGATTATTCCAATTAGTGCTGTTATACCTGGGGTTAATGTGCATTTCAAAGAGCCCATGATGGCAGAAAAGTGGACACACAACCCAGGATTAATAGCCAGGACCAGATGGACTTTGCCCTCATTCTGCTCTCACTGTGGTGGGCTGGGCTGCCAAGGAGGCCCTGCCCGGCCACGTGGAGCCTGATCCCAGCTGGGAGGAGGAGAAAGGCACCTTTGGATCCCACAACAAAACTTATGGCAGCCAAAGGCACCGAGTTGGAGCTGGGGTGTGCTGCCCTCTGCCTCTACAGCCACAGACATCTGCATTTCAGGCCCTGCGGTTGCCTGGCAAAGGCCCATCTTGCCCACTTTTTACCAAAGCTCATGCTTCCCTCCAATTCTGTGTAAATTAAAATGCATCAGACCATTTTAGCACGAATGAATGAAATTCAAAATGCTGGTAAGCTGGACTTTGCTGCTACATTCAAATCTAGCTGGAAACGGCAGCTTAAAATTGTTTCCACCTTCAACCACATCAGGAGGTGATTTGGGGATTGTCAGTGGAATACTAATACTTACTTCTAGAAGTCTTTTAATTTTAAGTAAGTGAAGGGGCAGAGCTTGAGGTGCAGCTAGCTCTGCTTTTAACAAAATAGTAATCTCTCACTTTCATAACATCTTTTGATTCAAAGGGGCTCAAACTGAGGTCCTCATCTTTCTGAGACCACCGCGCAGCCAGAGCCGGGAGCCGCGGCCAAGGCGTGCTGGACTCAGGAGAGCTCTGCACGGACCAGTGAGCCCATTTGCATGATTGTCCTGTGGGGTAAGGGCTGAGCTGCCACATCACAGGCACCTTGCACTGACTTCTTCTTCCCAAGAACGGCCTGTTTTGCAAACACTGCAAGTGGTGTTGCTGCTGGATGAGGACAGTAGAAACTGAAGCTCTGAGCTGCTGCTGCCCCTGCTCGGGCCCCTGGCCCCGGTCCCTGGGGGTGCTCCCTTTGCTCCCTTCTTGGTGCCTGAGGGGTCTGTGCAGAACCTGTCCCCTCCGTGCCCACTGGCTTGGCAGAGCCCTGTCCTGCTCCAAGCAGAGATGCCAAGGACTGATGGGTTGGTTTGGGTCACGGGCCCACCTCTACCTGTGTGGGGCAGGGCAGGGGCCTCAGTGGGGTGACACGTGGCCCCGGTGCAGCTGGGGAGCTGTCCCTGCCATCATCTCCAGGGGACTCCTGCTGCCCCAGCCCCACGAGCCCCTACCGCCCATCTATGGAGAACCAGACTTGAAGAGAGCTCAAATTAAAGGTAAGTAATTTCCTTTTTTCCTACCTTGAAATTCCTATTGATTTCCTACCTAAATAGAAATTCCTATTGATTTTGTGTCTGTTCATATTAGTATGTTACCTTGTCACCTTTTGTTTGCAATATTATGTTGTTTTACGTGTTGGTGTGTTTGGGAGTGCCTGGTGGAACCGTGTCCCTGCAAGGTGCTCACCAGACCCTGCACCCCCGGCTCCGGTCCCGACCCTGGAGCGAGGGGCACTGCACGCACTGGCTGCGGTCCTCAGGGGGAGCGGAGGGGAGCCCACTGCCCCAGGACGAGCTGAACCCCCACCTCAGCTGCTGGCACCCCCTCGGTGCCGTGCCGGCCCCGGCTCTGGGCTCTGCCGCGATGCCCTTACAGCCCAGCCGGCGCTGGCACCGCGGGCACAGCCAGGACGGCTCCCGGCGCTGCTCCCCCGGCTCCGCAGGGGTTGTTTTTTAACGTCGTTTCCTTGTGAAAGCTGCTGGCTGTTTAGAAATCCTGCAGCTAACAGCCTGTTGTGGTCCTCACATCTCCGCTGGTCAGACAAGTATCTTCCCCCTGTCCCTGGCGTCCTCTATTCCTCACACCTCACTGAACAGGCACTGCCACGCCGAGACCTCTGACCGAGTTGTCAAGGTGACGAGTGCTGTTATCCTAAAGCACTTATTTCACATACATGGTATTTTGTCCCTTGCTTTTATTGAAATACAGAGGAGAGACCAATTATCTTCCTAATGGTTTGCACAGCTTTCTTCTTCTCTTAAATGGGAGCTAATGACAAATGGTTTAGGCAGGGTGTCATTTTTTCACGGGGAGCTCTTGGGTGTCCCCTGCTTCCCAGGTGTCCAGGGACACAGGGCAGCTCCTCTCACCTGCTCTCCTTGCACGGGCATTGCCACCAATTTTCTCCTCCCTGCTCAACCCCTGTAAAATTAACACATTTTTCTAAATGCCTGAGTGCTGGAGTCCTCTGTGCTTCAGGCAGGAAGGTTTTAGAGGTGCCAGCAGCGTGCAGGGCTCCCCGGGGGTTTGCCACGGGAAGGGAGGGCTGTGGGCAGCAGCTGGGGGGTATCAGGATGGGCCAGGGGTCTTGAGTTGTCCCCCAGCCACATGGCTGCCTGACACCCCAGCCCAGCTGCTGGAGCTGGGTCGCACAGCAGCAGGTACAGCTTGTCCCACATCTCCCTCACAGGAAGAGGCACATTAAAATGCTGATATAATGCCAGTCTTAAGCCAAATGATGAAGAAGAGGCTCTTTGCTGCTGCAGCACGGCTCCAGCTGAGGTGCACTGGGGGAACAGTCAAAGCAGCAGCTCTCGCGTAAAAGCAGAGTTAGAGGTTGGGTTGTAAAAGCAGATGGGGGTCCAAGTGGGTTGATTCCCTCCCCATTGGCTTCCTTCTGTCAAGCACGGACCCCCATGGCATACGGAACGTACCTCTTCCCACCCGGACTGGAGTTTCATCCACCAATTCGTGCTCTGGGAGCACCTGAAGCTCAGCAGCTCGAGTGTGTGTGAGCTGTGAGGCAGCTCTGCTCCTTCCCAGCGCTGTTATTGATGTGCTGTGTCTCGGTGGATTAGTAAAGGATGTGGTATAAGCCAGAGGGTTTCTCTTGCCTTCAAGCCTGCATTACCCCGTCAGGAACAGAGGTTTCACTGGCACCTGATAAGCCACATAAAACAGATAAATACTGGGGAGATGCTGTGTGTGAACACAATCGGTCTTGGCAGTGACGTGATCCCTGTGTAACAGCCTGGCAGGTACCTGCAGCTTTGTTTTTTGCAGGGAAAAGGCAAGTTGTGTGGAACAGCTCCGGATTTATGTAAGGCAGGAAATTGTGCATCTCCATATCATATTCCAAGAGGAATGTGCAGTTGCACCGCTGCAGACCCACAAAAGTGGGGACATTTTGACTCAGGCATTGGCTTGGGAAGAGGCTAGAATTATTTTTGCATTTGAAAATATGGTTTCAGTGAACTCCAGATAGAGGAGATCCACTTCAGCATGCAAGTTGGAGAGACTGGGTGACCTCAGTGCTTGCTCAGGAGACCAGGAGTGTGCCCTCACCACATGCCCCCTCCGAGTGCTGTGGTATCCATATTTTCATCCTTTCCCATGCTGGGACATCACAGAAAAATCCACCTGCAGATTGTTTATCTTGTTTTGTTGTGAGTAAAGATGCGGCCTTTAACTTCCTGTAGATGTAGTGGTTTGGTTAATGTCTGGGTAACAGAGGGAGGGGATGGGGGCATGGCAGTGTTAATGGGAGAACAGCTCATTTATAGTTCCAGCATGCTTTATGACATCAAAAGAGCATTGAGAGAATGCTTGGGATAATGTTAATTAGGGCTCAGAAATAAACGCTTTGCTTGCTCATTAATTGTTATCTCTTTGTTGTGCTCATTAGAAAGTGATTCCTAGCAAGGAGCTGCTAAAGGTTGTGCAGCTGGAAGGGGATGTGCTACTTGGGTGGAGGATGCCAG